>NC_136496.1:74477298-74542298 GCF_053919585.1 Euprymna scolopes
ATATATATATATATATATATATTTAATGGAGATGGTAATTAATAAAAACTGAAGAAAGTGCTCAATACTGTTGATCAATATATATATATAAACGTAATGAAATAACAACCCGAACAAATATCACGATCAAACCAAACAACCACCCAAACAAAACAAATTCGCCTTCGCCCTTGAGGCTGGCTTTCATAAATATCCGTGGGCTCAGAGGTAATGTAGATGATGTAGAGTCTTACCTCTTAGTAAACTCCTCGGATATCTTAGCATTAAATGAAAAACAAAAACTTACACTCACTAATCACCTCTAACTGCTTTAACATGACAGAATATCTCCCTTTCTGCCGCAAGGACTCTGATAAATATATGCACGGGCTCAGGGTCTATACTTGTAGCACCTAGCATTTCAACACTGCGTTAATCACTTATATTTTCTCTACCGTTCTCCCTCAAGTCAGGATTGTACCCTAATCGATAATGTCTCTGATAGCATAAATGCAGCACTCTCCTTAGATAATAACGCCCAAAATACATATGTTTAGTGGATTTAATCTTCATTATAAAAATAGGCTTGGTTTCTTAAGTTACACAGATGCAGCTGGACGCTCTATAACCCATTCCCTCACAAAGACAGTAATGTTCCCAACCCGCCTACCAGATCGTGAACCCCAGCAGGATCCATACCTCACCACAGTACTCGAGGATTGTGTGACTAATGTCCACAATCCACATGGAACCGCGGACCACCTAGTGGTATCAGTTGACATCACACTTAAATCCCTCAAAGGCGAGAAGCCCTTGCTCAAAACAACAAGGTACTACAAAATGGCTGACTGAGAAGCCATTAGAGAACACATCAGAGATGCTCCATGGACTAACATCTTCTCTCTTCCTGCTGAACAGTGTGCCAATGAGACAAATGAATGGTGCAAAGCGGGCATTGAAGCACATGTTACCACACGGAAGTATTATAGCAAGCCTCACTCACCCCATGGTTCACTACAGATTGTGCAGCTGTCATTGCACAAAGACAAGATGCATTCCGCCGGTTTGTACGTCATAAGTCAAATACAAATAGGCAAAAATTCGTAGATGCTAGAAATCATTGTAAGAGAGAAATAGCCACAGCCAAAAGAAGGCATGCTGAAATAATCAGGAAATGGATAGAATCCCAAAAGATAGGAACGTGATTTCTGGAAAATCTATGATAGTGTAGTGAATAAATAGCAATCAGGAGGTCGCATGCACGGCATCAGAGAAGGCGGAACTATTTTCGCGGCGATTCATCCCCAACTTAGAGCCAACAAACAACTTACTCTCAAATTCTCCTATGCGGACTGAAGTCACAGTAGATGATGTAAAAATAACGCCTTCTCATGTTCGCGATATTATAAAAAAACTTAGACACCTTCAATACGTGTGAGCCTGATTTCACCACTGTTATACCAATTTAGAAATGCTCAGCTGAGCTAGTCCCGTACTTTTCCCAGCTCTACAATAGTCCTCATACAATCATTGTCCCACAATTTGTTGAACACTATGAACAAAATTCAAACTATTTAACCCATACAAATCACCTTTTTCTTCACCCTATTCCGTCTGCTTCACTGTTTGTTATCAAGTAAGATCTTTGACTTACTTGTTGTTTCATCATTTGTTTCATCAAATACTTTTGTATGCAAAATCCGATCCCGCATTTTTCTAATTCCTACCTTCTGATGAGAAGGAAAGTATTTCTTCGAAACTCCGCGAATTAAGGACTATCCACTTATCAAGTGTTTCCTTTTCAGATTAAATATGTTTTTAACTCTTTTTGAAAGTGTTTTTTTAAACATGTTTTATTAACTGTTTGCTCTTATAATAAGCTCTATCTCCTATTTGGTTTTATCGAGTTGAGATTTCTTTATAAATATTACTTCTTTAATATTTATAATATACTTTAGTTTTAGCATCTTGGATCATTTTGGTAAATTTAATTGTAATTTTTATTTTATTTTATATATATATATATATATTTATATATACTAGCATTTCATATATATATATATATATATATATATATATATATATATATATATACTAGCATTTCATTCCGGCGTTGCCCGGGTGTTTTGATGTCTTTGTTGAGCAAAAAAAAAAGTGGTAGTAGGAAGGCAGGCTCGAACCCGTACCGCAAAGGAGGAAAAGAACGGGGTAAAACCTAACGTTTATGCTGTTACGACCACCGCCAAACTGGAAGCGACATTTTTTAAAATTAAGGCTAGACAATCTAAAGGAGAGGATAACTTTCAAAAATATCGACGAAAAAAGTCACCCCCCTGTAGAAAAGTGCCTAGTTGAAAGGGAAGATATTAATGTTTTTAGCCAATTTTTCGATATTTGTCGTATGAAAGATCGAACTTTAAAACGATACTGATCTTGGTAAAATCCGTCGCCTCTATTGAAAGTTTAAGGCAGACATGCAAACAGACATACATGCAGACATTTATATATTGGTAACTAAAAATTGTCGACCCAAACCGATGAAAAAGCTTGCCCTATCTCTTAATACCCTTTATGTAAAATTTCAAATATTTAGACCAGAAATTGTAATTTTGAAGAGACCGCAGAGGTCAATTTTTTAAAACTTTGACGCCTATTATGACCCCTTAAAATTGATTGTTTTGGGCTCAAATATAGTTATTAAGTTAGATCCATGTCCAAGGAACCTATATCTAAAATTTCAAGTGCGTAGACCCAAAATTGTCGGAGGAGTTTGGTAGAGTTCTCAAACGGCAAACTCTTTGAACTTTGACCCCTTAATCGTCAAATTTCTGGCCAAAAACCGATCACAAATCTCAGTAACCTGTATATCAAATTTCGAGTCTGTAGACTAAAAATTGACAGAGGTATTGCGTAGGGAAATGTACATAGATATACAGATAACCAGACACTTTCACTTATATATATATATATATATATATATATATATATATATATATTTGAAATTTTAAATTCGACCGTTTTGGATTTTACCATTTTTGGATTTTTACCCTTCACCGGACTATCCATTCATGTGAAATCTTTTTATCATTTTTCTTTTGCCTCCTGTTCCCCTTACCTCACCCTTTTTTCTTTAACCAAGTAAGATCTGTGACTTACTTGTAGTTTCATTAAATACTTTTATATGCAAAATCCTATCCTGCATTTTGCTAATTCCTGCCCTCTGATGAGAAGGAGAGTATATCTTCGAAACTCCGCGGATTAAGGACTATCCACTTATCTTGTGTTTCCTTTTTTAAAATTAAATATGTTTTTAACTCTTTTTCAAGATGTCTTTTAACATGTTTTATTAATCATTTGTTCATATTATAAGCTCTATTTCCTTTTCGGTTTTATTGAGCTTTTACATCTGGCTGAGTTTATTTTACTTGTAAATATTAACTCTTTAATATTTATAATATATTTTAAGTTTACCATTTTGATTACCTTGGTAAACTTATTGTATTACATTTTTCTTCATAACTTTAATCATCGTTCAAGATTTTACCCAAAATTTGGTCAGTATATTCCTATTACTATTCTAACGAATATTTGGGGTAGTCATTATAAAATTAAAGTTTTAAAACTTTATATTAAAGGAAAAATATAAATCAACTAACGCAAAAGTATTGGATACATTGATTTAATATTTGGTTGCATAGCCTTTATTGCGTTCAACAGCTTCCAATCGCTTTCTATAGTTGCACACATGTTTTTTGCAAATATATGCAGGTATTTTGCGCCGTTCTTCTTTGCAGAACTGTTCTAGTTATTGAATATTTTGTGGATTCTTCTTGCGAACATTGATCTTCAATATTTTCCACAAATTTTCGATTGGGTTGAGGTCTGGAGACTGATTGGGCCAAATAAGAACGTGAATTCCGTTATTTCGAAGCCATTTTTTGGTTAGTTTCGCAGTATGCTTGGGATCATTGTCCTGCTGGAACACGAAATTGCTATTATGTCCCAACAAATCAGCAGATTTCTGGAGGTTTTTCCCTAAAATCGCCCTGTACATACGTCCATTCATTCTACCATTGATGATTTCTAGTTCATCAGTACCTTTGGATGAAAACATCTCCATACTATAATCGAACCATCGCCAAACTTTACCGTATGAATGGTATTCTTTGTTTTATAGGCAGTGCCATTTTTTACGCAATACATGTGTTGCTGTGTTTCTTCCAAAGATTTCGATTTTCGTTTCGTCTGACCAGATTACCTTGTTCCAAAATTCTTGGGGTTGTTCCCCATATGTTTTAACAATTCAAACGTGATCTGATATGTTTAAGCTTCAATAATGGAACTTTTCTTGGGAACCCTGATACAAAACCTGCACGATTTAGAACTCTACTGATTGTGTCCTTGCTCACATTAATCCCAGATTCTCTGAGGTCGGTTAGAATTTCATCACGAGTAAGAAAAGGGTATTTTTTTTTACCTTTCTGCTGACTCACCTTGATTTTTTTCGTTTAATTTCCTTAGCCGACCACATCTTGGAAGATTTGCAACAGATTTACCAGGGTTTTTAAACTTTCTAATAACATTTTCAACTGTACCAACTGGTAGATTAAGTTCCCTTGATATTATTCGATACCCTTTTCCTTCTTTGTGCTTATCAAGGATTTTTTGACGAATGTCTATTGACAACACTTTAGTCATTTATGAATTAATTCTATGTAATATGCAGGACTATGGCATATTCCTTTCATTATTTCGACAGAAGGGACGTATTTTCACAAGATCGCTAGCGTTTTGAAGCTCGAGCCTTCGGACGATAAATATCGAAAAATTGGCCAAAAACCTTAATTTCTTCATTATTTACTGGGCACTTTTTTGCAGGGATGGATGGCTTTTTTCGCCTATATTTTCGAAAGTCCTCCCCTTTTTTTTTTGATTGACTAGCCTTAATTTAAGCATTCGTCACTTTCGGTTTCGCGATGGGGGCAACAGCAAAGACGTCACGTTATTTTCACTTCTTGTTCTCCTTCGTAGTACGGGTTCGAGCCTGCCTGCCTGCCTGCCTGCCTACTACAGTTTTTATTTTATTTAACACACACCTCCAAACATCTGGGCAACGCCGACCACTCAGGCTAGTCTATAATATAAATCTCACTTCTCTGTTTAAATTTATGTATGTATGTATGTATGTATGTATGTTGTTACGAATAGGTCAATTCAACATGAATAAAAGAGTAAAACAATCCGAAATACACAGCACATAGAATAAACAGACGTTGCTTCGCCGCCAGTACAGCTTTTAAAATGAACATGCGTTCATAACGGCACAAATCCTCATCATCCATGGCGACGATGATGGTGGTTATTACGAATAGGTGAATATGTACTAGTGTATGTATGTGTATATATACCTATTTGTTTATGTATGTATATATGTATGTGTGTATATATTTTTATTTATTTATTTATTCTGTATACAAATTTATGTGTGTTTGTATGTATATACGTATATATATATTTGTGTGTATGTATATGTATTTATGCATATATATGTATGCGTATAGGTGCATATATATGTATGTGTAGGTATATGTAGGTAACTTTATGTGAATGTATATGTGCATATATGTGTACGTATATGTATGTGAATATGTATGTATATGTGTGTATGTATTTGTATATGTTTGTATATATGTGTATGCATATGTATGTATATGTGTGTGCATGTGTGTATGTATATGTTTGTATGTATGTGACATATGTATTGTGTATGTATATGGATGAATGTGTGCATGTGTGTATGTTTATGGGTATGTATGTGTATGTATGTGTGTATATATATGTATGCATGCCAAGGACCGTCTTCAATGTCATGTCTGCTTGAGCGTGTGAATTCGCTGGCAGGACTAAAAGAAAAACAATGTTGTTTTCGGGCTCATGGACTTTCAGTGACTGAGGGAGTGGCACTCGTCTGACAAGACGTTGCAATCATCATCATGATATGTATGTATGTATGAAAATTTCGACAGAGGTGACACATCTCACAAATTAAATAAACAAAGTTTATTCGATCCCTACCTTGAGGCTTGCAATCACAAATACCTATGGGCTTAGAACTAACCAATCATTACTTCTAGACAAATCTCCAGATATTTTTTAGCATTAAGTGAAACTAACTACACTCATCAATCGCATCTAACCACTTTAAACTGACTGGTTATCTTCTGAATCTCTTTTCAAGGGAAGTTTTTATTCTTTTACCATTTTCACACATGTAACGTAATCCCGAAGTTATGCCATCGGTTTTCCAAACATTGTGAAATGATGATGGATTAGACATTATTTTTGAATGACTCCATTCAGAGCGTGACAAAGACGATAAAGGTTTATTGACACACAGGGACGTTCCATCAATCGAAGCTAGCGCTGTTAATTATCGTAATTGCTTCGCGCCAACCTTCGCCACTCGAAACTTGTTACCAGCCGAATCTCGCCTTTACTGCTTTTGCCTCCCTTCCCTATTAGGTAGATTCAGATTATCTGTGTTTGAACAGTTTTGCCCTTGCGCAAACAGTTCCTCGTCTTCTTTTGTTGAAGGTACTCTCGCGGTGACAATATTTCGGATTACGTTGACCTCGCTTGTTAATTAATTGCGAGTAAACATGACAGCAAACTTAGGTGTGAGAGTCAATGCACGATGACGCGATCCCTTCGCTTGGTATTTGCTTTACCCTTCACTACTTTCTCTCCTTCCTTTTGTCTGTGGATGAGGATGAACCTCTAACCGAGTGTTGCATTCTTAAAACGCGAACCTATGTAAAAATATGCGAACGAGATCGTTAAAATAGAAGTGATCTTAGACTCTTCGCAACCATGTTGGACCTAATATCAACTAGCTGTTTGATCTCCATCTAATTATTATGTTATGCATTATTTCTAATGATATAACATTGGTTTAGATATTAAGCTAATACACACACTCACACACATATATATATACGTATATATATATATATATATATATATATATATATACGAGAGGCGTGCAATAAATAATGCCTCTGATCCACTTCCCATAGGAGTAGAGCAACGAAACTTTGCGCAGTTATTAGTCTTTCTCTACATAGGAACCACCCAGAGGCATGCGGTTCTCCCATCGTTTCATGCAGCTATGGAGACCGTTTTTATAGAACACCCCAGGTTGGTCCTTCAACTACGACGTGACTTCAGAAATCAAGGCTGCATCATCTGGGAAACGCTTTCCTTTAAAAAACAACTTCATGGCTGGGAAGAGGTGAAAGTCAGAGGGTGCAAGGTCAGGAGATTTGAGAGGCTGGGGGAGGATTTCATAACCACACACCCGTGCTTCTGGTCTGGCGACATACGAGTTGTGGAACGGAGCGTTGTCCTGCAGGAGGAGGGTACCTTTGCTGATCTTACCCCGCCTCTTGATTTTGATAGCTTCCCTTAATTTCCTCAAAAGTGAAGCATAATAGGCTCTTGTAATGGTGGCACCCTTTGCCAAGAAATCTGTCATCACTACTCCGTCCTGGTTCCAGACGACTGCGAGCATGACCTTGCCAACGGAGGGATGCACCCTTGCCTTCTTTGGAGGTGGTGAGTCCAAGTGCTTCCGCTGCATTGACTGGGCTTTGGTCTCTGGATCATAGTGATGGACCCAGGTTTCAGCCTGTGTAATCAGTTTTTTCAAAAACTTTGACTCATCTTCTTGGCACATCTCCAAATTCATCACCGAGAGCTTGCCGGGTTCTCGCTTCTGGAATGGTGTGAGCAACCTGGGAATCCATCTGCCAAACACCTTATGTATATGTAAATGGTCATGAATGATAGTTTCCACAGACCCTGTACTAATCTTGACATCTTGGGCTATTTGGCGAATAGTAATGCGCCGATTTTCCAAAATGGCAGCCTCAACTTGACGGACAGATGCCTCATCAATGACAGAAGAGGGGCAACCAGGTCTGGGAGCTGTTTCCACAGACTTCCGGCCATGTTTAAATTCACGATGCCAGCGTTTTACAAGGTCATATGATGGAGCATTATCACCATAAGTTTCTTTCGTTTCATCAAAAGTCTCCTGTGGTATGCGTCCTTTCAAATACAAAAACCGGATCACTGCTCGACATTCAACAGGCTCCATTTCACACCTGACTCAGTTCAAACACCTGTAAAACAGAAACCACAATTAGTCCAGAGCTGTAATTTGCCACATAACCCGTAGAGGTATAAATCATTGAACCTGGAAAATTTCAGCTAGATCAGAGAACTGGAAGTGGGCCAGGGGCATTACTTATTACACGCCCCTCGTATATATATATATTAATGCAAATATAATTTTTTGACATGAAGTTAAACTTACAAAAACGACATTATTTTTGTACTAACCTAATATATATATATATATATATATATATATATATATATATATATATATATATTGTGACCTAATCTTTTAGTTAGATTATGTATTTAAATCTAAATTTAAATATTTAATTTTAGGTTGACGAGAGATGTGTCGTTTTTATGTTTTTATATTTTGTCGCCGATGCAAAATAAACATGATTTCCAAAAGAGAAGCTAAACAATAGTAGTTGTTTTGAACTGAACGAAAGTCTACTAATGAACCCCCCTTTAAAACTTGCAGAGACTTTACCGGCTAGATATTTCGTCAAGTCTATTTTTAGAACGGATTGTGAAGCAGAGAGGAAGAGAGGGACCGGAAGTGGTATCGGTTCACCTTCCCCTTTTCAACTGGGCACTAGCGGAAGTCGCTCTTTTTCTGTTTGGGTCGCCGATCTGGTAAGAGGTCTCTTTCCTCCTAAGAGGAAGTAGGTAACTTCTTCCCCTCATACGAAAAGTAGATACAGATACACGACACGTGGACGACGCGACCCTCTTCTCCAGTCATGCGAGAGAATGCGATTAATTTATTTTCTCACGAAAAAGACGATGACTTTTCCCCACCATGCGAAGGAGATGCAAATGTACTGAACGCGGACGATGTGATTCCTTATTCCTCACGAAAGAAACAGATATATAAAGCGCGAGCAAGAAAAGAGATAACGTGAATTTGCTATTCGAACTTTTCCCTCACCGAAAGAAATATCTTGGATTAACTACGTTGTTGACGAGTTGTGAAATACACCAGCAAAAGAAACAAAAAAGAAAGGGGAAACAAAAGAGACCTGTAAGTGCAAAGACTTTGATTACCCCTCCCCCCACAAAGACTTTCGCTCATTTCAATACGCGTAGACATACTTCAGATTCCATAACTTTGAATACATTTTTTTTCTTTCGTTAAACTCTTCCCTTTTTTCATCTTAAATGTATTTTTGTATCATGTGGAAAAGTGTCTGTTATCTCGTTATTTCATCGCACTTTTATTGTGTTCGTCCTTTTGTCTTTATCCACTTTTTTATTTTTTTGCTGTGTCACATATGCGATAAAGAGAAAAATACTTGTGTTTTTGCTTTCCCGTAAATTCCCTTATATCTCCCCCTGGCAACGTGTTACAAAGGTAAACGATATTTGTTTTATCATTAAGCTTCCGTTCATACTCCTACGTTATAAATTGCCTTACCACCCCTTTTATCGAATATGTAACAATATATATATATATATATATATATATATATATATATATATATATATATATATATATATATCAGATATTGACTTCTTTAAAACGAGGAAAAAGTTATAGGTAGTTGAATTAGAATAAGTGCCTCATTCATTAATAATTAAAAATGTGCTAACTTTTCCATTAAATACTCATTCATATTAATCCCTATTAATCTTTAGCTGTGCATCGAACAGATACGATAATACTTCATTCGCTGTACTGTGTCACAGAAAAGCATCCATACAAAATTGCAGCCAGATCAGCTGAGCAGTTCCCGAGAAAACTACTAGAATAAATGTATTGTGGTTATGAATTCCTATTAACCCTTATTACTCCCTAATTGTGCATCGAACGACTACCATAATACTTTGTTCACTGCACCCTATCATAATAGTTGTCAATACAAAATTTCAGCCTAATCGAAGTAGTTTCGGAGAATAGCTGGAATGGTAAAACAAATATATACTGATGTAATGGAATAACCTAACATCCCTTCCTAGATGAAATGAACTATATATATATTGACCCTCTCACGTGACTGATAGAGAAGGAAGAAAGACAGGAAGAAAATAAGAAAATATGTCGAGTAACAAATGGCGACAGGATTTGAATTCACAAGAAGGAAACTTTAAGCCAAAAACATATCGGAAAACGAAGAGAAAAAATACTGCACGGAAAAATTCAACTACTGACAAAAAAGCTAAGTTATATTTTTTTAATTCAGTCTCTTAAAAAAAGAGAGAAATTGACATTTCACGAAGCATTGAAAAGAACAATTTTTGAAAGTTGCCCATTTCAAATTTCTTTTGTTTCATAAGAAAAAATATGGCGGAGACGAACGCTTGTATGCTGTTGGTTCGGTGTCAATTTCGTGTGTGTAACCCCCTCCAAAAACCTTGTCTATAAAAGAATGTTTTTTGTGGTTAAAAAAAAAACTGTTCAGTGAATTTATTTAATGTTTTGTGCAGGTACTGTTAACCTTTTGTTTTGTTACTGTGTTAAACAAACATTCTTCAACATGGAACAATTAGCTTAGTTTACAAAGACGATACAATTAGGACTGGCGGTTCAACAAAGCCAGATGGAATTTTGACAAAAAGAACAGTTAAAATAAAATGAAGTATTAAAAACAATATTAATGAAACAAGAAGAAAGAAAAAGGATTGTCGGTTCATTCCAGAAGGAATTGTAAATTCGTTGGGTGAATTTTTATATGAACCAACTAATGTCTTAACGTTTCCAGCATATTATCGTAGATACGGATGAAGAAAAAAATATTTTACTGTTGCAAAAACTGGGTTCCCTTGAAAATACCAAGTATACAAATTTTAGACTCCCAAGGAAACTCGAAGATATTTCTTTTAAAGAGACTATAGAAATTTTATCGAACATTTTCGGGAAACGGGATAAGTGTTTAAATATTTTGAAACAAGATAATGAAGATTTTATCGCCTATGCTTGGAGAGTAAATGCCCAATGCGAGTTATTTAAGTTGAAAGACCTAAAAGAGGACATGTTTAAATGCTTGATATTTGTGCAAGGGTTAACATCTTCAAAGGATAAAGAGATTCGTTCTAGGATATTATCCATTATGAACCAAGACATAGAAATAACCTTACAGAAAGTTACTGAGGAATGCCAGAAACTGTTAAATTTAAAACAAGATAATGCTAGTATCGAAGAGAAAAATGTTGATAAAATACAAAGGGTAAAGATAGGTGACCACTATGTAAAAAAATACTGTAAGACGTGTGGAGGAAAGAATCACTTCACAAAAGATTGCTATTTCAAAAACAAAATATGTTATAAGTGCGGGCGTAAAGGACACAAGTCAACAGTATGCAAAAAGGAGAAATACTGTAAGCCTGAAATAAATACAATTGATTCTAAAAAAGAATCCATGTATGGTAAAAAAAAACAAAGAAATATATTGATGTTAGAATTAATGGCCGGAATGTAAACTGTCTTTTTAATACTGGAAGTGACATATCCTTAATTGATGAAACACATGGAAGAAAATTGGTTCTTCAAAGCTGCAAAACACAAAGAAAATTGCCAGAGGAATATTTGGAAATAGATTAAAATTTAAGGGTGAATTTTATACTATGTGACCCTGAATGAAAAGACATTAAAAACTAAAATGTATGTGATACCTGGAAAATATTCTAATCTATTCGGTATAGATTTGATGATACTTTTCAATTTATGGGAGAAACCAATAAACTCATTTTGCAAAAGAGTAAATGTGACATGATCTGAACGTTCCAAACTACCAGGAAGATTTGTTGGGGATTTGAAGAAGGGTTTTAAAAATATATTTTCTGAAGTCTGGGTTGCTGCACTAAAACGGAAGTGAAATTTGAACTGAAAGATGAAGCGAAACCGGTGTTTAAACCCAAAAGGAAGGTCCCATATTCGGCATTAGAAACAATCGAGAAACAATTAAATAGACTCAAAGAAATCGGAGTAATAAAAAAATGGACTACTCTGAATGGGCATCACCCACAGTTTATGTGAAAAAGAAAGATAAAAAAATCAGGGTATGTGGAGATTTTCGATGGGACTGAATGATTCCTAAAAGGATCATAACTATCTACTCCCTACACCATAAGGAAATATTTCGTAAGTTAAATGGAGGAAAAATTTTCACAAAAATTGAGTTATCAGAAGCATATTTGCAGGTCAAAGTCCACGAAGATTGTTCTAAATACTTGACAATGAATACTCATAAAGGATTATTTTCCTTAAAACGATTGCCGTTTGGGTTGAAAATAGCACCAAATTTATTCGAACAAATTATGGATGCCATGCTAGCAGGTTTGGATTTTGCAATGGCTTATTTAGACGACATTTTGATAAGAAGCAAAAATGTTGAAGTACATAAAAACCCTATTCGTAAGGTATTTGAGAAACTTGAAGACTACGAATTTAAAGTGGCTCTCGAAAAATGTAATTTTGGTATGGAAAAGATTGAATATTTGGGACAAATAATTGATTGGAAAGGTAGAAGACCTACCCCAAATAGGACAAAAGAAATTAGAGACATGCCTAGACCAGACAATGTAGTGAAGATACAGTCATTCTTGGGTCTAGCAAACTACTATAATTCTTAGATCCCAAATATATACGAACTAAGAGCACCATTAAATAAATTATTGAAGAAGAAGAAAAAATGGCTCTGGACAAAAGAATGTGAGGAAGCATTCCAAAAAATTAAAAAAATGCTTTTTACCGGATCTAGCGTTAGCATATGACGATACGAAAAAGGATTTAATTGTAGCGGCAGATGCAAGCGAATACGGTTTAAGAGCGGTGCTTCTACACAGAATGGAAGATGGATCTACTAAACCAATTTCCCACGCCTCGAGGGTTTTATTACCCGCTAAAAGAAAGTACAGTCAGATCGAAAAAGAGGGTTTGGCGATTGTGTATACCGTGAGAAAGTTTCATAGATTCATTTATGGAAGATCTTTTGTCTTGGAAACGGACCATAAACCATTACTATCGATTTTTGGTTCGAAAAAAGTGATTCCTACTTTTACGGCAAATAGATTACAGAGATGGAGTATTATTTTGCTCAATTACGATTTCAAAATGAAACACCTAGCATCTAGTAAAATTGCACATGCAGATGGTTTGTCGAGATTGATCCCCAGTAAAACTGAATTTGAAGAAACTGTTATAGCAGCATTAAAAGAAGAAATTGAACTAACAGATATATTATTAAATACTGTTAGGGAACTTCCTGTTACACTTGAGGAAATAAAGAAAGCAGCGAAAACAGATAAATGTATAAATAAGATAAAAAAAAACAAGTGGGACAAGACGAAAAGAATAGAAAAGGATTAAAAGTGTTTCTATTTTCTATTTGTGATAAAACTTTGATGTACGCAGACAGAATAGTAATACCACAAGTATTACAAAAGAAAATCCTAAGAGAATTCCACAATGGACATCCTGGAATCTCCAGAATGAAGACCCTAATGAGAGGATTCACATACTGGCCTGCAATGGATCAGGACATTGAGAAAATGGTGAAATTATGTAAAGGTTACCAACTAGCCGCAAGATCTCCCCCCATACGGACGCAACCTTGGCCTAAAATAGATGTACCTTGGACACGCATCCATATCGATTACGCAGGACCTCTGAAAAGATATTATCACCTAGTAATCGTAGATAGTATGTCAAAATGGCCAGAAATTTTAAAATTTAAAAACCCTACAGCGGCAAACACAATAAAAGCGCTGGACGAGGTATTTAGTAGGTTCGGAGTTCCGAAAACAATTGTTAGTGATAATGCCACTATGTTCACAGGTCAAGAATTCAAGCACTACTGTGAGGCACTTGCCATTGAACACATTACAATACAAACTTTTATCCTTCGATCAAACAGACAAGCGTAAAGATTTGTCGATACTTTTAAATGAGCTTTAAAAAAGAATAACATCGACACGGAAGAAAAAAGCATTAAAAAATTCTTAGCAATATATAGGATAACACCAAATCCAAATCCAAAGGCTAAATAAACCCCGGCTGAAATTATGTTTGCCAGGAAGGTACGTTCGGTGTTCGACCGGTTAATCCCGAGAAAAAAAGTAAAAAAAAAAAATTATCAAGGATATTATAAGGTACAAGACTTACAATGACGAGGATAAAGTTTTCTTCAAAAATTATCGGGCAGGGAAGAGTTTTTGGGAAGAAGGCATAATCTCAAGAAGAATTGGGAGAATGGTTTACATTATAAAAGGACATACGTTTTTTCCACAAAAACATATTAACCAACTGAGACCCCGATACATAGAAACAGTCAGAAACCAAGAGTTACCAATGGAAGTGCTATATGAAACATTCCATATACAAGCTCCAAACAAGTAAGTACCAGTAACTCAGAAATCCAGTCACTATCCAAAAGTAAAAAATCGGCAAACACAAATGAGAAGTGAAAGGAAAAGAAAAAGGGACGAATTTTTTTGGACAAAGTCTAAAAAAAAAAAAAAAAAGGAAAAAATGGTAGAAGCAAAATTCTGTGAAAGAATTTAGCTTGGGAGGAAGGTGATGTAATGGAATAACCTAACATCACTTCATAGTTGAAATGAACTATAGATATATTGATCCTCTCACGTGACTGATAGAGAAGGAAAAAAGACAGGAAGAGAATGAGAAAAGATGTCGAGTAACTCTTATGTCACATATATTCCCTTGTAAATAAACCCCTTTGTCTTTCACCCATAACCCCGTGTTTCTTGCTGTATTCTTATTTAAAGTAAGGATATAACACCCCCACCCACACCCACACACATGTATATATATATATATATATATATATATACACACATATATATATATATATATATATATATATATATATACTAGCAAAATTACCCCCGTTGACTGGGTTCAAAAACAGCCTACAGAAAATGGACTCTGATTTATGAAAGTATGATAGGTTATGAAAAGGAAGGGTTGTAAAGAGATAGCTTCGAATTTGGGGGTATCAAAACCAAAGCAAAATATGATAAAAGTAAAAATAAAACAGATAAATCTCATAATTTATTATACCATACCTGTTCACACTGAAACACTTATCATAATATTCTGTGGATCTATATTAAAAAACCTTTTTAAACTTTGTGACATATTTCCATTCTATGGAGGTCAGGTGCGAACGAACACCCCATAATTTTATTATACCATATTTCTTCAAACTGAAACATAATTATCAATGTATACTTACACAGATATATATGAAAAGTCTTTATTAAAGTTTGTGCCTATTTCCATTCTATGGAGGCCAGGCGCGAACGCAGATCCCACAATTTTATTATACCATCCCTATTTAAGTTAAAACATATTTATCAAAGTATTATTATGTATATCTATATCAAAAACACTTGTAAACGTTTTTTTTATTTTTAAATTTTTTATTTCCACACTTTGTGGACCAGGCGCGTACGCAGGCCCCACAATTTTAATGAATCATCATTATGCCAGATCAAACATACCCATTCCTGTGTCTCGATACATCTTCTATCAATATATGTAATGAGTTTTTTATAATAGTCAACCATATAGGAGCATATTCGTGACCAGACACACACACACAGACGTTCAGCTTTATATATATATATATATATATATATATATATTTGTTTACTGTTTTTTGGGTAAAGAATTCCAAGAAAGTGCTCGATTACAAAGAAAACCTTTTTCGATATAAGAGCTTAATATTTATTTATTTAATTGTACAGAAGTTCAGAAAAAACATTGCTACTGTCGGTTTCAAGCCTAACATAAGGGGGACCAGTTAATGGTACATCGTAAATAATGTTAGGTTCTCGTCAGCCATTTTTTTTCTGTCTTTAGA
Source organism: Euprymna scolopes (assembly GCF_053919585.1). Lineage (NCBI taxonomy): Eukaryota > Metazoa > Mollusca > Cephalopoda > Sepiida > Sepiolidae > Euprymna > Euprymna scolopes. The sequence goes on from NC_136496.1 coordinate 74,493,285, forward strand.
AAAAGTAGACCGCATTTATTGTTTATATTTATGTTCATTGTTATTTAACTATAACTTATTCCTATCTCTGTATATTTTTTTATTCTAATATAAATTAATTACCTCCCTTGGACCAACTAAAATTAACAAAAGGCAGACCGGAAACCATACGGATCGGAAACAAAAACAGGGCAGAACATATTTACTAAAAATGCATTAAATAAAAAATTAGAACATTCATATGAGAATAAAATGAAATATACAGAGATAGGAATAAGGTATAGTTAAATAAAAAATGAACATCAATATAAACAATAAATGCGCCCCTACTTTTTTCTCAGACAGAAACAATATGGCTGGCAAGAGCCTAACATTATTTACGATTTACCATTAACTGGTCCCCTTTATTTTGGGCTTGAAACCGACGGTACCAATGTTTTCTGAACTTCTGTACAAATATATATATATATATATATATATATATATATATATATATATATATATATACGTATGTTTGTAAACATATATATGCTACGATATTATTCAAAATTGCCACAAGTAATTAAGCTCAATAAAAATCGATTTACACTTCCAAAGCATATATAACTTTACTAAACATTCCAAAGTCACACAAATATTCACTTAATTCACATTCATATTATTTTATTGCTGTGTCTTACACTTGTTCCACTGGATTTCATGAATATACTAAACAAATTATCAGAGACTTACATTAGTTCCTCGGAAAAAAATGACATTTCCTTGGATGTGAAAAGGACCGTTTTAATTAAAAAACAACAACAACAAAAAAAAGAAACTAGATTTTTTCGTGGAGGATAAAAATATGTTTCTAATGATTTGTTTCGTATATTCATGCTATCAAATGAGAAACGCGCGAGACGCACCATAATATAATATAAATTTGAATTGAGTGAATACTTCTGTAAACATGATAATGTTCAATCTTAATATTTATTTTTTGAGTATCCTATCGAAAATAAATTATTGTAAAGTATAACTTACAGTCTTAACTTGTGTTCTATGACAAGCTCTGTTGTCTATTTTAGTTGTATTGAGATTTTTTATTTAGTTGCGATTACAATATAAATATTTTTATTGTCGCTTTAAGTTTACCGATTTTTTTTGCTTGTAAACTTAACTTTTACTTCTTGCTTAGATATATATATATATATATATATATATATATATATATATATATATATACATATATATATATATATAAATGTAATTTTGGTTCGTTAAAAGTGAATAAAACCATATTTCTACGTTACCAATTTAATTGAAATTTTCAGAAATTCTATTTTTAAAGTCAAGGAATGTTTGCATGTTATTAAAATAATTTAACATTGCGAATTATAAAAAAATATTAAATTAAATCCCCATTTTATTTCCGGTAAAAGTTAGCCTTTCACTTATTGAGATAAGTATTATTTGTATTAATTTTTATGATACTCATGCAGAGAGTGATCCGTGCTGAAATAATGTTATTATTTAAAAAGTCATTCTTAACATGGGGAGGGGAGGATGTGCTGTACCTATTCTGTACTTTAACCTTACAATTGAATTAAAAAAAAGCATATCGTAAAACTTTAATAAAACGTGGAAATATGATTTAAAAAATAGTGCGGATCGCTCTCTGCATTAGCACCATTTTTATTTATTGCGGACTATTATTCTCATCTTTATTAGTTGTTGTTTCACGACTTTTCGGCCAACTATTCCTCTGGCATTCATGAAAAGAAGTAAGTACGTGAGAAATTATTATGGTATCCTTTTATAAATGTTCAGAAACTTTTTCCTTTTATTATTCTTAAAGAGTAAAACTTTCTTATTCATGAAAAGAGATAAGCCTACGTAAATAAATAAATGTTTGTACACGTGACAACTTATCAATAAATGGTTTAGTTACTTTTTTTTAAAATTATTTATGAAAAGAGTAAACGCTTAATTTCTATACTTATAGGTTTTTGGAATTTTTTTTTTCACGGGATTATTATTGATTGGACACTAATTAAACAGATTATTAAAAGAAAAAATTAAAAAGAAATCATTATTTCGACATTTGAAAGTGGTGCTCACTTTTTAGTTACAACGTTCTGATAAATCAGTCACCCATTTTGTAAGCAATAAAAACGCGGTATATCAAAACCATAGAAAGTAAAAATAATGAGTCTCTACCGCATTTATAAGTCAGAAATATATTTGTTTCTCAAAGAAAAAAAATATATTAAACATGACTTTTTTTATTGTTTTTATGAAAATAAAGTATCGAGTTTTTAAATTTTTTTTTTTTTACTTATTTAGTTAAAAGTCAGTTTGTGGGTGCTTTTTTTAAAAAATTATTTTTATGAAAGGTGAGCTTTTTTTAAAAACTTTTTTTTTTTTAATTTTTTTAAAAGTATTATAAATTTCACTAACATGCTGGAGAAATGTTTAATAATTTGGTACTTTTTTTAGATTAGGTCCACCTCTACAATTTCCTTTCAATGACGACATTTATAGGTTTCCGAATATGCTGAACACGCAAATCGCATTGAAATTTTGCGGAAATAAATAGCTGTATTATGCATTGTATTCTTCGGCGGCCATCTTTTTACGTGCACACGCGCCATAAACAAATACACGCACGTAAAAAAGATGGCCGCCAAAGATTACAATGCATAATACAACTTTTTATATCTTGATAACTACGTATCTCTGCAAAATTTCAATGCGATTTTCGTATTCAGCATAGTCGAAAACAATTTCAAGTCGTCATTTAAAAGAAAATTGAGGAGGTGGACCTAATCTAAAAATTTACCAATAATTTTTCATCCCGTACGCCTCGGATACATTGCTTCATCAACATGCGACCATTTTATATCTCCCGAAGACACTTCCGTATTTAGAAAAAAAAAAAAATGAGTGACCGATTTACCAGAACGTGGTAACTAAAAAGTGGGTACCCCTTTCAAATGTTGAAATGATTTTTTTTTTCAATTTTTTTTCATAATCTGGTTAGTGTTCAATAAATAATAATCCAGTGAAAAAATTAAAACAGAAACCTATCAGTATAGAAACTCCACCACGTAAGTAAATAAATAAAAAATGTTACGTGCGCATGCGTTAGCCTTGACTAGGGGGTACTAAGGGAACGATCATTAAATAATTCTGCGGGTCGCCATGGAACTCAACACCCAAGGAGTACCAAAATAGTTTTCATGATCTGAAGAAATTTTTTTTTTTTCGAAAAGTGGGTGATCACTTTTCCATGTAAATTTACCTTAAAATGAGCACCCACTTTCTGGCCACCTGAGGAAGGGGCATTTATTTTCGTGTTTATTGGCTTAAAGGTTTTTTGACAAGGCAGTTTGGTACGCGAATGCATATTTAACAGTTTTCGTTTATGCTCACGCATAGCATAAACAAAGGCTACGTCTGTGAAATGGAAAATAGTCCCAGAGTTCAGGGGTTATTACCATGCAAAAGAAATCAAACAAAAAACTTTTTAGTCAAGAAACACACAGAAAAAAGAAAAAAAAATAGCATCCATTTTTTTCTATCGAATTCATTTGCTGTTTTTATTGAAAACTATTTTCCCCCGGATTTTTGATATAATTTTCCATTAAGGGCCGTGCGTCTCACGTTCGTAAATAACAAAAAAATGTTTGTAGATTTTGGTGTGCTAAAAATGAATCTGCAAACCGTTTCCATTGCAAAAAAATAGTTTTTATGATATGAAGAAATTACTTTTTCGAAAAAGTGGCGATCACTGTTCCATGGAAATTTAACTTAAAATGAGCACCCACTTTCTAGCCACCTGAGAGAGGGGGGATTTTTTTCCAATGTTTATTGGCTAAACAGCTTTCGTTTATGCTCACGCATAGCGTAAACGAAGGCTACGGCTGTGAAATGGAAAATAGTCCCAGAGTTCAGGGGTTATTACCATGCAAAAGAAATCAAATAAAAAACTTGTTAGCCAAGAAACACAGAAAAATGCCCCTCTCTCATGTGGCCAGAAAGTGGGTGCTTATTCTAAGTTAAATTTAAATTGAAAAGTGATCACCCACTTTTCGAAAAAGTAATTTTATGAATATCATGAAAACTTTCTTTTTGCTACGGAAACGGTTTGCAGATACGTTTTTAGCACACCGAAATCTACATTATTTAATTAGAACATTGAAAGTTTTGGGAGGTTTTTATGCATTGACCTTCAGGCCAAGATCACGAAATTCTTGTTTAATACTTAATTGTCGTGTTATTTATTGTTCAGTTTCAGTGAATTTCATGCAGTTACGCATGGATAATATAAAAGAACGAATTAGATGAATTACTAAAATAATTACACGAAAAATGCATCTTTTCTGTTAATAATAAAAATAAAGTCCGTTTCATTTTGCTTTCGTGCATCAATTCTGGAAATAATAAAAATACAGCTGGTTTCTTTTTGTTTTCGAATTTCCAGTTCGATGTTTAAGTTTTATGGAAGTAGACAACTTTTTTAGCGGTGATTTGGCTAGGGTATTCCGATGTCGGCATTTAACCATGCCTGCCAGATTTGTATTCGCGTGCGCAATACAAAAGTCTACTTTTCTCTTATCGACACGATATCAATTGCGGGTGGGTATACTGCCTACAATTTGCACGGTTAAATTTGGGGAATAAATTTATCTACCACCCCGGTGTCTACTCCGCATGTCGTTCTTACCATGGGGAGTTTCTATCAATCTAAACAGTTCATATACGGTGAGAATCCCTAAATTCTAAAAGAAAATCTGTTTATACTTTCTATTCTTATTCTAACGGACCATTTTTCCTAATTGATATTATTGCATACAGATTTACGCATTCCCTTATTTACTTTTTTCAGATTCAAATAGTACCTGGATGTCATCAACAACCGTAGTTTACTTTTTTGCGAGAGAGGGGAGAGATTTCACCGGGCAAGGCTGGTTAGCGGGTCCTGCTAGTGTATATATATATATATATATATATATATATATATATATATATATATATATATAAAAGCAGAGAAAGGAGATATCTACTATTAACACAACTCCTTCCGCCTCTTCCACTACCCAGTCGACCACCCACACATGCCCCCACTGCAATAAAGTCTGTGGGTCAAGGATCAGCCTTCACAGCCATCTGAGGACTCACAAATGACCAGACCTTATCTCACCGACGGGAGAACAATTATACTCGTCACGAATGATTGCCGATGATGTATATATATATATATATATATATATGGTGTCCCAAAATAAGCTGATAGTTAAAAACAATTCTTAACTTTCTTAATTTTTTATATTTTTCTTTTATTTTTTCAGATCATCTAGAGTAACCCTTCCAAGGTCATCATTAGTCGTTACACTACTGAGGAGCAAATATTTATCGTAGAGTCATATTTTCGGTTGAATGAGTCAATATCAGAAACTCAAAGAGAATTTCGACGAAACTTTAACGCAAGAAAATTCCCTTCTCCCAATGCAATAAAAGCTATTGTGGCTCTATTTCATGAGCAAGGATCTGTATGTGACCTCCCTAAATCTGGTAGACTCCGTACGGCAAGAAGTGATGGGAATCGTCAGAGATTAGCAGAGAGTGTGGTTGAGGATCCATCCATATCAGTAAGATCAAGTCAAATTCGAGTCTCTCGATCAGTGGTTCCAGCAGGACGGTGGAACTGCGCATACGGCACGAGAAACATTCAATATGCTCCAGGACATATTCGGCAACCGAATAATTTGTGGCTGTAAGATAAATTGACCACCCCGCTCGCCAGATCTCATATGTGCAGATTTCTTCCTTTGGGATTACCTCAAAGAGCGGGTATACGCAAACAAACCAGCCACAATAGATGCCCTTAAAACAATATAGAGGAGGACATAAGGGCCATAATCCCTGAAACATTAAGTGATGTGCTGGACAAGAGTGTGAAAATGAAAATGGTGGACATTTGAGTAGCATTATTTTTCATAACTAAAATTAGACCTTGTGAAAAGATACCCTAGATTAAGTTGTGTAAATAAAATTAGAACAAGTAGACTATGATATCTTACTATATCTCTAAAATCACGGGAAGGGTCATCTACCTACATATGAAAATTGGTAAGCATAACTTAAATATTGAGGAAGTTAATCAAATTTGAAATTCGTCAGCTTCTTTTGGAACCGTCTCCCTCCCTCACTCACACACTCTCTCTCCTTCTCTCTCTCTCTCTCTCTATATATATATATATATATATATATATATATATTCTAGTTCTATGAGTTAAAATCTTTTAAAATTAGTTGATGGTGAATTTATCTTTTAGTTATTCTTTAACTATTAGATTTCAATTTTGAATCTTTCTCCTAAAAACACTAATTGCTAAACTGTCATCGTATTTTTTATGTATACTTGTAATGTGAATAAACTATTTATTTGATTTTCATTATTGTAGTCCATTGTATGTTTGATATCATTGCTTCATTACTGGTTCAAATAAAGACGTAACTTTCTGAATTCTCTGCACTAAGCTTGCTTTATATAACTGTTTCATGCCTTCACAATAGTCATTATCCTTGGTTTGAAGTTTGAATTTAGTGCAAATACCCTCTACTGACAATAAAAACTCATTCTGTCTGAAATGATCGTACACAAAATTGTTGTTTATATTGAATTCTTGGAGCGTACATGATGCTTCCGTCCCGTCTTAGTAGACAATGGAGACCCCCTTGGAAGAGTAGCTGCGTTGCTAGTAGTAGAGTTGCGGAATTTCCAACCACGCCGCTTCTGAATCGGCACTGCTTGAGTACAATGACAAGGAGACGTGCTAAACGACTGAAAACAATGTCGAAACAAGTGGAGAGCACATACAGCACATGTAATTCCCAAATGGATCCTCATATTTTAACTGGCCAGGCTCACGTTTGCTTAACCGGTGATCTAACAGGAACTAATGTGCTAACGTGATTAAGCCGTATAAAGAGCATACGTAAATGATTATTTACTTTATATACCTCATATCTATTTGTTAATCAATCAATTAATCTCCCTTTCTCTCTCTCTCTCTCTTTCTCTCTCTCTCTCTCTCTCTCTCTCTCTATATATATATATATATATATATATATATATATATATATATATATATAGTAAGTTATAAAATATATATGGCGATTAAGCTAGACAGAATATTTCGCGTTTCATCTACGCTATGATTCATCAGGCTTATGCCTGGGCATAAGCCTGATAAAACCTAGAGTGGATGAAACGCGGAATATTCTGTCTAGCTTAATCGCCATATATATTTTATAACTTACTCCCTAGCTCTACCTACGTATTAGCACTGTTGAAGTAAATACTTAAAGTTTACACAGAAATCTATACTTTCGTATATTAATTTATGTGATTAAATAAAGTAGTCGTATATATATGTATGGATATATATATATATATATATATATATATATATATATATATATATATATATATATATATATAACCAAACCACAACAAAGGACCCTTAGAGCTAACCAACCATAACCACCCTCACAATACAATGTGACAAATGTGCTCGACTATTCAGAACTCAAATTGTTTTTTTCCAGCCACGAAAGGACTCACCATCCTGAAATTGATTAAAATTCTTAAGAAACTCATAAAGTTTTCTCTTCTGCTTCTGTATTGGACTTTGGAACTATAGTATTCGGGCACGAATGCATGTCAATGACGGCGATATATATATATATATATATATATATATATATATATATATATATATATATATATATATATATATATATATCTATTCTTATCTTTGTCATCTTATATCCGAAAATTCACCTCCCTTAACCCCCTTCACGATCGATCAGAAATAAACTACTGGTCTTTTTTTTTCTCATTTTGCTTTTGGAAATGGACGAAATGTTGCATAGCGATGGGAACATTTATATAACGGGGATGACGATGAGACAATTCTTTTAACACATAGAGATGAGAAATTATTCTTGATGAAGGTGGATTCAGTTAACATTATTGAAGAGGGGGGCTCAGTTACACTTTGGCAGGATGTTTCATACAATACAAAGTTCTTTTACATAACGGTAGCCAAAATCACATTACCTTTCAGGTTGAAAGATGGCAAACGAAAACTTATAAATGTGATGATCTTTATGCCATCCGAATGAGATGATGATCAGAAATTCAATCGCCTTTCTGATTTCTACATTGTCGTTCTTTCAAATCCCTTCCAAAAGCGGCTTAACTAACTCTCTTCCTTCACAATTGGATCCTGACTGAGCTGTTTCTACTGCTCTCTCTCTCTCTCTCTCTCTCTCTGGTCTAATTGAACTGATCTCGAACCTTCTTTACTGAATGCACTGCACCTATCTTTTTTGTGACGTTATAAATGTACTCAAGCATGTGTTCTCCTCACGTGGATTTACATATCATATGTCCAACACGTTTTTTTTACAAAACAAAGATATTCCTTGTATCGTTATTTACGTATTTCTAAACACAATAGTCAATTCAATAAATTCCTGAGATTGCAATATGCATTCACTGTACACTTTGGAATACTGGGTTCGATTCTACCCTTTTCCTTAGATAATTATTATGTTTAAACTTATTCACTTTGTTTAATTTATTACTGGGATCTCTCCTTCCATATATAACAGAAATGTCGTGTGAAAGAATATATCTCGCGATATAAACGCCAAAGCTAACTTTTCACGTCTAAACATTAAATAAATAATCTACTTGAGCATTCTAAAACTCCACAAACCATCTACAAACAATAACATCAACACCGAAATTTTCTGTTTCCAATGCATCTCAACCTACTCCTTCAAAGAACTATAGAACTATACTATCTAAATATTCTTATTCCAATTCTACGGAGTACATACCAGCAATAAACTTACGGAATTAGCAATTTTAAACAAAATCATTTATTAGATCTGGTTAGTGTCTAAATAATCTGCATTCTTGAACATCAATTTGAATATCTGTTTTGCATTTGTATAAATTGCCATGTAATCTTGCGAACATTTCTTTCATTCAAAGCAAAATAATAAATAGAAACTCTGTAAAATTATCTTTCTCAACGTCCAGAAACTTAACTAACACTATAATTAGCTCCAACAATAGAAATTCAGCAAAATAAGGAACAAAAACGAACTAGCATCAAACGAAAATATACCAAACAGAAAATTAATTGCAGAATACCTGAAAATTGTCCGTTGGATGGGAAATGTCTAAACTCGAAAATAGTGTATAAATGCGAGATAAACACCGATAACACTAAGAAGATATATCTGGGAGCCACGGGAACAGTGTTTAAGGACGGATACAGAAATCACGTAATATCATTTAAAAAGGAACCTCGGATAGAAACTTATAGAGATGGCGTAAACGACAGCAGGGGTGGGCACAAAGATAAGCATTAGAAATAAAGACAAAAAGAAAAATACCACTGCATTAGGGGATTGGATTAGGGAAATTAACAGAAATAATGAAAATTTTGAATTAAAATGATCAGTCGTGGACAGGGGGAGGAAGTACAGACTTGGGAAATCAAAAAGGTGCAATCTATGTTTATTGGAAGCCTTCTGCATTGTGAATTCCAAAGAGGAAATTTTGAATAAAAGACTTGATGCCATACACGGATGCCTTCGTAGAAATAGATTTCTGGTATCACGCCTTAAATGTGAGGCATAACTTTTCTACAACAATAAGGATCATCGGATGCCAGGATTAAATTTTAATGTAGAGTTAAATAGGTAGAATTGTTACAATATAAATGAAGGATCCAAATCTAACATGCGAATATAGCTTCCTTTCTTATTAACCGGGTAATAAATATAAATAAAGCATATAGCTCATCTAGGAATGTTTTTTTTCCATAACGGCAATCATTCTTGTATTAAGTCGTGGCAGTATTAATGGTAATATAAGTAACACCCTCTTCAAATAAAAAAAACAACTCAGCAATCAATCTAGTTATCATTAAAAATTAAATTAGCAACTTGGAGGCTCTTAATCCATCTAAATATTAATTCAATTGATTTTGTCATCTGACACCCTAAGTTGGTAGAATCCATGCTGACTTACTTATTCTCCTACTTCACTCCATGGTCTAAGTGTTTTTCACCCATAACATCTTCCCACCGGAGTAAAACACACTTGGAGCCATGGGTGGTTTTGCTGTCAGAATAATAATTAGAGGACACAATAATTTATTTATGTAGACAACCCAAGAACACAACGCATGAATTATATGACAGGAGCAGCATAAGTAATTAATAACAGATGCGGGTTAAACAGAACCCATTACTTTAGATCAAAAACTTAATTTATATACTTAATGTGTTAAATAAGCCATTGTAGCACGTTCTGGACCTATCTGATTAAATTAATTTTTAAATCATAGTCGCCTTCAAATAATCAATGAAACGAAAACACAAACGACCTGAATTACCTCCCTTTAACCATATAAAAAACAAAATCGACCCAGTTTCAAACAGAATAAACTAGCAGTACTTAACAACTTAATTGGATTATCTCCCTTCAAATCTTCCTAAGCAACGACATAAAAACATTTCTCAAGTAAAATAACTATAAATCTTCAGACAGTAAATAGATTAGAGCACTTCACCCGAAATGTTCTACAAGGTTTATATATATTTAATACACCCATTTTACTTTTCTCATATTCAATCAAATTCTAAACCGGAAATGGTATTATATCCATGTACCAATAGAACGATAATATATAAACATTACTTGCCACTAATACGAAACTAAAACTAACCGTAACATCTTTACAAGATTGTTACGGCCATAATATAAATATAGATACCAAACTTTTAAAAAGTCTTTTTACAAAAAATCAATCATTGCGAAATAAAGGAATTTAGGAACCCAACAAATGGGATATATTTAAAAAAAAAATTTCTTTTTTTAAATGGCTTAGGGCTCCCCATAAAAACTTCACATAACTCTGTTCTTGAATAAGGATACGAAAATTAGGCGATACATTAATATTTGAATGGGCTTTTCCGTAACCACAACCAAGATAAATTTTTCTCGCATGCTTTTCCCGTTAGGGATTCACCCCCGCCTTTTTTTTCTATTCAAAAAATGCTACATTGCCTAAAGTGTATTTATTCATAAAGTCTAAAGAAATGCTGGTTTTTGAAAATTTTCAAACGATATAATGCTTGAAATTGTCGAACTAGACATTGAAACAATTGTAACGTAAAATGAAATACACTTTTTGTTGCCATCAACACCTTGTCTTGAAGTCTTGATTTTGCACACACAGTATATTAATGCTCAATTATGAAATGTGATCATTTTGTAGCTTAATCCATTTTTGGCTTAAAACCTATTGGTATATGAAAATTTACTGGATTACATGAACTCAGTATATTACATATAATCTATATTATATATAATATATATTATATATTTATATAAAAAGAAAATTTGTCTGTGTGTTCGTTCCCTATGGACTCGAAAATAGATGGGTCGATTTTTATGAAATCTCACACGAAAATACTTTATGTGTCTGACAGTGTTCTTAGATGTGTTTTGAGTCGCAATGCATTCGATAAGTATCGATAATCGATAATCGAATTAATCCAATGAAAGAAGAAACAGACGATTTTCACGCGTCCTAACATCACGAATCGATTTGAGAAATTTTATTACCACACAAGCCTAAAGGACCAACATATAAAATCAAAAGTAGGTTCTTTGATATGACAGGGGCAAGTTTGAAATAACTGTGTCTATTGAGAGCACAACTGAAGCATGATACTTCATTTTGCATTTAAAACTTTAATGCAAGCCATTGAATATAATAATTATTATGCAGTGCAAACTACAATATATTGTGAACTTAGTCATTGTGAAGCTTTCTCCAGGTGCATCGTGATCGCTCACCAATTAGATGAGGCAATCAATCGGTTTGATTGAAAAATACGCTATTTCACCGATTTCAATTATGATAAAAATATGGGCGCGTGAAACATTAGTTGATCATCATTTAATCTCGGGTAATGTCGGGTTACCTTGCTATTAATATTTTTAGAATAAATATTAATATTTTTTTTTACATCTACATACACTAACGTTTCATGCTTATGCAATCACCAGTGTAGAAAGTGATAACTACTGTTGATTTTAACCGAATACCATCCTTTCCTCTCGGCCATCGGTAATTCACGTTTAGATGTCACAATGAGCATTCTAGCATTTTATGCTTATGCAACCGTTAATATATTTCTCTACTTCTATACACACACGCACACAAACACACACATATATATATATATATATATATATATATATATATAGTCATCCACACACTATAGTGCTTCGTATCACAGGTCATCAACTGTTGCATCACAACTCGTCAGTACGGCTAGACTAGCACCTTTCCCAAACAAAGGATTGAACCCAGAACCGTGGCGTTGTTAGTCGGCAGTTCTGCTAATCAACCCACAGGAGCGGCTCCAGCAAATGACATAAAAATGTCTATTTTAAACCAACATTCGTCCACTGCTTTCATAGTGCTCATAGCGCTTGTCTTTTTATTTACAAACAAAGAACGAACCTCGCATTTACAGCAAATTAAGTAGCTGGTGAGATTATTTACAATATTTATTTACCCAAGTAGGCTTAAAAATGTAGTTAACCACATAGAATACTGTTTCGTTGTATCACAGCCCACCAGTACGGGTAGACTAGCATCTTTCATTAGCCAAGAATTAAACCTAGAATCATCGCGTTGATAGTCGGCAGTTCTACTCATCGACCCACGGGAGCGGCGCCCGCAAATGATCTCAACAAATGTCGATTTCAAACGAACATTATTCCACCATTTTTATCGTGCTCAAGCCGCTTGTCTTTTTACTTACAAAGAGCGAACCTCGCATATAACACACACACACACACACACACACACACACACACACACACACACACATATATATATATATATATATATATATATATATATATATATATATATATATATATATATATATACTAGCGGAATCCCGTGAAAATTCCATGTTATATTTTACTTCAATCTGTATAATTTACTGTTTATAATATTATTTTTAAAAGAAAACTAGGCCGTTAGGGTCAATAGTATTAATATATATATTATATATTATATATTATACTAGCATGGGTACCCAGCGTTGCCTGGGTTGACATGAAGTTCTGTTTGAAACACACTTGTATACTAATCATTTTCATCATGGGCAACGCGGATACCCCCACAACAAAAATAAAAGAACGGATGAAAGCATATAAATCTAATCGCCCCCAAAAAGAATGACGTAATACCCTCTCCACTAGATATTTCGGCAGAAGGGCTACAAAGAGAAGAAACTATTCTCCGGATATTAAGCACTGGAAAGACCTCCATCCCAAAGAAAAGATAATTAAAAATAAATCATGACAACTTTTGTTTCTATAAAAATAATCACAAGTGCCCGTGCGATCGCAAAAAAAAAGAAAAAAAAAGACCTACCAAAAATGAATTCCAAAAACAATTAAATGACATTTTTCGTCATTTTATATTTCTGATGTAATTCGCCCCCCCCCCTCCACAAAAAATTAATTTGTCATATTTTGGGGTTCATTCTGTTTATAAAATTGTTAGGTGAAAGTACAGAATGGTTTCATAAAAAATAATTATATTTATCCTTATTTTATGTTTCAAATGTAATTCCCGCCCCCCACCACAAAAAAAACCTAAAAGTTTTTGTATTTGTCTTGTTTTGTCCACCACCCTCGATCGCCAAACTTGAAAAAATGCTAGAGATGACATATCCGGTTGACCGCTTTGTGGCCAAAAAGTGGGTGCTCATTTTACGTTAAATTTATATAGAAAAGCAAATCCCCCACGCTAAAATGTTGATTTTTTTTTCAAAATTTCTTCGTTCATATTATTTATAAAGACTGCTTAAACGTATTAGGCTACAAAAAAACAGGTCTTAATTTTTTTGGTCAATGTCAAGTTTCTTTACAACTCCCCTCAAAACTTTAAAATGACGACTTTTAATGGTTTTCGGTGGTGCTGAAAACGAATATTACGCTTAAATTTGGGGCAGATAGGTAGTTTTCATGATATGAAAAATTACTTTTTCAAAAAGTGGGGGATCACTTTCCTATATAAATTTAACGTAAAATGAGCACCGACTTTCTGGTCACCTAGTAATTTCTTCCTATCATAAAACAAATTTAACTGTGATATTCGTTTTCAGCACCCCCGAAAATTGGCGCTGTTTTTTTTTACTAAGAGATGCGTTCATTTTTTTCATCTCATAATTTAGGATGCTAATTATGCTGTTAGTAAGGTTACAAAAACATACTTTTGTTTTTCGTTTTTTTTCATTGTATAACTTGTATAGATGTTAACAGGTGTCTCTGCACTTTAACATTTCACAAAACATCTGTTTACATTAGGAGGCCGTTAAGTAAGCTACAGAAGCACACAGTAAAAACTATACAAATTCTATAATTGATTACCCACCTCAAAATAAAAAAATTAAAAACAAAAATATATTTTTATAAACCGCTCGTGTAAGCTTAGTGACAGCATTATTTGTGTCTTAAATTATGAAAAAAATAAACGAATCTCTTAGTAAAAAAACAGCGCCGGTTTTCGGTGATGGTGAAAACGAATATCACAGTTAAATTTGTTTTATGATATGACCAGAAAGTGGGTGCCCATTTCACGTTAAATTTATATAGGAAATTGATCCCCCACTTTTTGAAAAAGTAATGTTTCATATCATGAAAACTACTTATCTGCTCCAAATTTAAATGTGATATTCGTTTTCATCCCCATCGAAAATCATTAAAAGTCGTCATTTTCAAGTTTTTTGAGGAGTTGGAAAGAAACTTGACATTGACCATTTTTTTTTTCTAGGGGTAAACGACTCTTGGGTCACGTCGTAAAAATTGACCATTTTTAATTTAAGATATTAAATAAATTATAAAGAACATCTGTTTCGCAGGCAATTAAACACACTTGCTATGGTATAATTATTATAATAAATCCTGGGCAACACCGATTAAATTTTATAAACAAAAAACAAAAAGAGCAGAGGATGATGGATTTCGTTCACATGTGTCTCTGACTAACTCTGCCTTCGTGAGGATGCAAGTAAATAAGGACATTTGTTTTAATTATTTTTCTCTAACAAATAAAAAAGATTACTTAAAAATTAAGAATAAGCGAAAAAAAATTCCTCCGAATTGAAAATAAAAATAATAATTCAGCTTAGAATAATATTTCGAAATGAAAACAAATATGTAATAATGTGCTCCGTTTAAAACGATTTTCAATCAAACTATCACAGTTATTTCCCCTTTTGGTTTTCTGGTTTTTAGTTTGAAAATAAAACGGTTTCAGATTTCACATAAACTCAGTTAAATCAAATATAACTTGAAATTTAAATAAACTAAATAATTAAAAAAAAATTAATAATAATAAGTATATAACTTATAAGCAATGTCATCGAGGTAATTATTTAAATAGATTTAATTTAATGTGATATGTTAATGACCGTAACTCAATAATGTAAATGTGGTTTGAAGAAAGCTATATAATGAAATTACATATCCACTATAATGTCTCCGTTGACAGAAGTATCCTAACATGAGTTTTAATATTTCTCGACCAGGAAAGGTGTACAAACATATGGCTTTATATTTCTTTGGTCATTGGGAGTTGTACACACAGACACACATACCTATGAACGCTACTACTTTATATATATATATAAATATTTACACAGAGATAACCACTTATCAAGGACCAGAGGCCACTCGAGGATAAGGGTTAATGGGTATACATTAGTCAATGTAATTGTAACGTAGTAAGCACAAGTAGTGGGAATTTTGTGAAGACAATCAAATTGTAGTCAGCTGGAAAGCAGGCAATCGAAAATGAGTTCCACAAGCGGGCAGTTCTAAGAAAGAAGCTTTGTTCATGGAATCTGCATTTAGGTTAAGGCACAGATAAAGAGTTTGTGAAATTATTGATAGTGGTTTTGGCTAGGCGAATATTTTTCGTGAAAGTTTGGCAAGGAGGGATCATAGATTGAAGCTCAGCTGAGCACTTGCCATGAAAATAACGATAAAGCAGAGACAGGCTCGCAACGTCCTCCCTGGGAAAGAAGTTACAGGGAAGAGAAAAGGACATCTCCCACTAAGCTACGAAATCTATTTTGAACTCTGTCAAGACAGGATAAGCTGCTTCTAGCAGCTCCTGCCCAGATGTGGCAACAGAACTCCATCGTTGGCCGAATCTGGCTTTTATATAGGTTGAGAATTGCATCAGCAGTGAGATATATACTGGAGCGGTAGAAGGATCCCACCATTTTTCCAGCGACATTGGCAATGGATTTGATATATGTGTTCCATTTCAGGTCCATTTCAGAAGCTTGTCAAAATATGAAGCCTCCCCACGACGGGAGCCATACATTTCAACCGATGCCAGCTTGGCATCAGAGCGTAGATGGTGTAGAGATAGAAGCTTGGGTTTAGATACATTAAAAGTAACCAGCCACCTCTTTCCCCATTTACCACATGCTTAAGATTAGAGGAGAGAGAATTAGAGAGAACTTGGTCGTTTACGGTCTTATATGTGCTACAATAGATTGTAGTGTCGTCAGCATAAATGTCTACGTAAGGATGTTATTTGGAAGATCATTAATATAGATCAGGAAGAGAGTTGGGTCCCGGATGGACCTCTGAGGGACTCAACCATTAATACTGAGAGCTTCTGATTTCTGTCCATCAACCACTACACTTATGAACCTATCAGAGAGAAACGATTTAATAATGGAGAAGACAATCCAGCTATACCATAGCTGGAGATCTTCTGAAGTAGACTTTTATGCCATACCTTATGAAAGGTCGTTGATATGTCAATAGCAATGGTCCAAGAAAGGTAGCCACCGCCGAGAGATTCGCGAATCTTATGAGATATAACTGTAAGCACCTCTGCTGTAAATCTAGCAGAACGGAAAACATATTGCACGTCACTAAGAAGGTTGTTTTTGCTGAGATGGTTGACTACTTCTCTATTTAACACAAATTCCAGCAGCTACTCATGATGCACAGAAGACTTATTAGTCTATATTCAGGTTTAGGTCTAATGGAGTCAACGCGGATAGAAATACACCTTTCCCTAACCGTGGATCGAACCTACAACCGTCGCATTTACAGTCGGCAGCTCTCACCAGCAGACCACGAATCAGTGCCGTTAATACATCTCCCCGAGTGTGTATAAAATCTACACCGCCCGTCGCAACAGTGCCCTAACCATCAGCTTGTTTACAAACAAATTAATAGTGGGCTTCGCTTAATAGCTTAAATACGCCTCAGTTGAAAATATATTTACAAAGTGCTCAACTCCATCATCGGATCTACTGATAACGCTATAGGATTTATGGATTTCAATCAACCGCCCAATCAACTTTCAAAATTTTCAATTTTTTTAATCATAAACTGTGTATTCTGAACTATATATATATATATATATATATATATATATATATATATATATATATATATATATATATATATATACTCGGGGTTTTTATTTTCAAAAGTAATGGACTAATGAATTCAACGAGGTTGTTAGATAGTGCTCAATAAAAAGAGCTGATAATACTTGTTTATTGTTATATAAACATGCTCACATCCCGCTGCTACAAATAGCCACTTGTTTCAATCAAACAACAGATATCATCAGGCAGCGACTTGACTATTCAAAAGTTCAATGAATAATCATTGAACTTTTGAATAGTCAAGTCGCTGCCTGATGATATCTGTTGTTTGATTGAAACAAGTGGCTATTTGTAGCAGCGGGATGTGAGCATGTTTATATAACAATAAACAAGTATATATATATATATATATATATATATATATATATATATATATAAATAAGGGAGTAGTCACCAACAATGTGTATTTTTTAACATTATTTTATTATTCCGTGTCTTGGTTTTTCATTGAGAATTATGTTTGGATCATTGTAATAATGTTTTTAAGTCATTGAAATCGTTTACGTACGTTTCAGACGGTCTGATGCGTCCTCGTCAGAAATTATTTTCAAATGTGTAAAAATGGCGATTTTCGTTAGTTTGAAGTTTTTCCAAGGGGTGGAGGCTTGTAAAGCAATAAAAAAAATTCAGCATACCAATGTATAATAATTATACATTGGTATGCTGAATTTTTTTAATTGCTTTTTTATTTGGTTTGTCCAGGTAGATTTTGACCTGGCTGTAGTCAGTCAGTCGCTATTTCTTTCTGCTAATGTGTTTTTTCTTTTCCTTTAGGGTGGGGTAGGGTGTGTGTGTGTGTGTGCGTGTGTGTTTATGTGTGTGTGTGCGCGTGTGTGTGTTTGTTTTTATTGGTTTGGGAATGTGTATATTGTTTTATAGTATTTTGGGGTTATTTGCTTTCTTAGGGAGGCGGCTGTGGTCCGAGGTCGTTACTAATGTGTATGTGTGGGGAGGGGGGGGGGCTGGCTCTTCTGAAGTAAGGGTAGGGGTGCTTTCATTCTATTTTGATATTTATTTTTTGGATTCTTGGATTTTAGTATTGTGATTTTTTCGTTTTAGTCTTATATCATGTTTGTTTAGAAAGAGGGGTGTATTTAAAATAGGGGATTTTTAATGTTTCTATTTATTTGTCTCCCCATGTGGGTATGGCCAGACCCAGGATCGGTTCCTAGTGTGGGGAAGATTTTGTTCCCCAGAGGGGAGGCATTGGGGGGTGTAGGTATGGGAGGGGGATGATAGAAGGGAAGATAGTCGTTTCAGTCATGAGGGGGTTCTCCTCCCCTGACTGAGGAGGGAGCGAGGTGTTGGAACAGATATTATACTACGGTTCTAGGTGTCTCCTAGTGTTGTTGGTTTCGAGGTTAAGTAGGGTTGGTATTGTTCAGTGTGTTGTATTAGAGATAGGGGTGTTATGTCTGTGTGTAGTTGTATGCGCGCACGTGTGTGTGTTTTAATGTGTCGGTTCTGATTTGTGTGTGGGTGTGTGTATGTGTATGTGTATGGGTGTGCATGCGAGTGTACTTTGCATTTCATGTTTTTGTGTGATGGTATTAGGTTCTGTTCAGTTCAGGAGTGAATTTGGTGATGAAGTTTTTTTCCTGTGTAAGTAAATAAAAATAATTGTCTGTTTGGAAGATTGGCATTATTTTGAAGCTGTTTCCACCGCATGTGTGTACGTGTTTTGAAACATAGAGGTGTCTGTTATCTGCAATTTTGATGTTGCTCTTATGTAAGGCCACTCTATTGCTGAAATTTTTGGTGGCGCCTATGTAGGATTTGTAGCATGTTGTGCATCTTAGTGCATATACTACATTTCTGGAGGTGCAATTTAGATCCTTTTTTATTTTGAATGTTTGTGCTGGGTTTTTGAATGTGTATGTGTTACCTTCTATTATTATGTCACATACTCCACATCGCGGTTTGTTGCATTTTGTAACTCTTTTTGTAGTATGTGGGACGAGTTTTAAGGAAGTTAGGATGTGTTTTAAGTTTTTGGGTTGGCGTTTGCTTTTTATTATTTTTGTTGTTTTAAGTATGTTGTTTAGTTTGTCGTTCTGATTGAGGAGGATAAGGTTTTTTGTTATCTGTGTGAATAGTTCTGGGTTGTTTGTGTTGTGTGTAGAGACGTATGCTAGAATTTGTTCTTTGTTGTGTTCTTTTGGGGTTCTTAGTTGGTCTATTGGAATTTTTTCAGCCAGTTCAATACCTTTCTGTATTAGTGGTAGTGGGTATCCTCTTTTCCGCAGTGTTATTTGTAGTTCGTTCAGTCTAGTTGAACGGAGGTGTCTGTCTGTTACTATGGTGCAGACTCTACGTGCTAGGGAGTAGGGTATTGATTTTAGACAGTTTTTAGGATGGTGGCTTTTTAAGTGGAGGTATTGCTGAGTGTCTGTGGGTTTGTGGTAGATGTCTGTGATTATGTTGTTGTTGTTTATTGTTACTAGGATGTCTAGGAAAGGTAGTTCTGTGGGGCTTTGTTCTAGTGTGAAGTTTATTTTTGGGTGTAGATTTTGTAGTAAAGTGTGGAGTTCTTTGATATCCCCCCATGAGGTTCTCCAGAGGATAAAGCAGTCGTCTAGGTATCTTTTCCAAGATTTTATGAAGAGTGTTTTTATATTGTGCCCGTACTTTTGCTCTATCCTTTCATAAAGGGTCTCTTCTAGGAAAGCGAGTGTAAGGGTGGCATATGTCGGTGCCATTTTGGTACCCATCGCTGTGCCTAGTATTTGGATGTAGTTGTCTTTATTGAATTGGAAGGAGTTGTTATTGAGGATTATGTCGATGCTATCAATTACGAAAAAAAAGAAAAATTCAGCATACCAATGTATAATAAACACTTACAAGCCTCCACCCCTTGGAAAAACTTCAAACTAACGAAAATCGCCATTTTTACACATTTGAAAATAATTTCTGACGAGGACGCATCAGACCGGCTGAAACGTACGTAAACGATTTCAATGACTTAAAAACATTATTACAATGATCCAAACATAATTCTCAATGAAAAACCAAGACAAGGAATAATATAATAATGTTAAAAAATACACATTGTTGGTGACTACTTCCTTATTTAAATATACATCTTTCTTTCGTTGGAATTTATTGACCCATTATATATATATATATATATATATATATATATATATATATATATATATATATAATTTTATGTATTTACATAAAATTTTATGCATCAATTTTCAGTATTTACTTTGACAGTGCGCGATACGTAAGGAGAACTTGATAATGAGGTTTGAAAATATATATGACAATTAAGCTACACAGAATTTTCCGCGTTTTATTCTAGTGAAGGAATATCCTGAGGAACTCTCACGAAGATGAAATCTGTATACACACAATATATATATATATATACACACACACACAAACACACACACACATACACACACACATATATATATAATGTATTATTTATAATGTATTATATATAGTGTTTGGGTTTTGGTGCATAGTCATTAACGTAATGACGCTCAACAGTTTACAAGATAGTGATCTACATGTAGGGTTTCATTTTAGTATAGATTGTTATTGCTACAAACATTCTTGATTGCATATGTGGATACATGTTTCAGCTGAAACTTAATAACGTGACATCGTTAATCTAAAACTGGAATCTATGTATAAACAACATTTGAAAAAGACAATGAAAAGAGCGATCGAAAAATAGTTCGGGACGAAAAATAAAAAATAGGGATGAGCACAATGGTTCGGGAAGCATCCTTGGCGGCTGAATGCAGGGAGTTAAACGTGCATATAGGACGTTTCGGCCGTAAAAAAGGAGATTGAAAAGGTGGCTGATCGGCTCTGTGGAGAAGGAGGTGACTACCGTTGGCACACGTGGCACAATCTGATATGCTACTTCCCCCGAGGGGGTTGGAAAAATTGACGATGACTTTTTACTGAGAACATCCCTTCCTCGACACCTGTCCGTCACTTTATTATTCCCTCTTCTTCTTCTTCTTCTTCTTCTTCTTCTTCTTCTTCTTCTTCTTCTTCTTCTTAACAGCTTTGATATTTAGCGACGAATGCAACAACACGAAACGCGCCAAAAGCTGCTAGCGGTCGCGCTTTTCTTGCAATGTTTGTGCTGTGATGGAATGCCAAATATCACTAATTGGTTGCCGGAATGGAAGCGATAGGGAGACAACGATAAATGGTGGCGGTCGCGGCGACTGTAAGGCGGTGGCGGCAAGAATACACATAGACATACATGACCACATACATACATACATACATACATATGTACTAAAATATACCCGTCGCTCGACGGGAAAAATCCATACTCAGAACAGAACAGTTTGGCACCAATTCTCTCTCTCTCTCTCTCTGTTTTCTCTTTTTCGCTCCCTTTATTATTTTTCTCTCTCTCCCCATCTTCCTCTCTTTCTTTCTCTCTCTCTGTTATTAACAGAAGATTGTAACCGTCCATTATAAAGAATCGGGAATATCACCACTAGTACTAATATTATTTAATGTATGGCTGGAAGGAATAGAAGTTACAACTAGAAACAGAGCTGAAAGACTAATTTTAGATCTTGCTTATTTTTAATGGGCTTTGCAAACTCACTTTATTTCTGATTCAAATATTCTTAGCAGAGTTCAATCGGTGATCAAATGGTCCAAATATTTTTCCAGTAAACATTAAAATCAGTATAATATATATATATATATATATATATATATATATATATATATATATATATATATGCATAATTTATGACTACCCATACCACGCAATTGATTTGCTTCAATCTTGTGACTCCTGATAATTTCATTTTAAAGTTATTTCTTGCCTATTTCGTTTGACCCCGTTTTTCAGCCTTAATTCTTTCACCACTTCAACGATATTTTGTCTCAGTCATAGTGAAATTGCCTTTTCTATTCTAAAAATAACTCAATCGCCGCTCATCGCTTCTGTTTCTTTATTCGTATTTTTCAAATTCGACCTCGGCAGAAGTGTCTTGAAATCTCTCCATTTCTTCATTCTCCGTACAATTAATCTTTCTTTTTATAATAATATATTGAACTCCCTCTTCTTTCCTTGTGCCCATTTGTGAATTGTTTCACGGAATTCTGTCTTTTGGATGACCTCGAAATATCTTCCAATTACAGGATTTCTTTATAGTTTTACTTCTGGATACCAGACCTTTACCAACTTTATTTTTTTTGATTTTACTGTAATTGCATCTTCTACTCTTTACTCAAGCACGTGAAATCATGTCTCTCTTTTCCCCGTACCATCTGCCTCACTATTTTTTAAAAACTTCTACCAAATAAGCTCTATGGATTACTTGCAGTTTAATTAAATACTTTGCAAGCAATTTCGATTCTGATATTTGCTAATTCCTACCCTCTAACGAAAAAGAAAAGCATTTCTTTTGAAACTCCGCAGATTAAGGACAATCCACTTTATTTGTGTTTCCTTTTTTGAAAATTAAATATGTTTTTAACTCTTTTTAATGTGTTTTTTTAACATGTTTATTAATTCTTTGTTCTTATGTATATATATATATATATACATATATATATACATATATATATATGTATGTATATATATATATTATGCATCAATATCCAATTTCTCTTATTCTATGTAGCTCAAATGATTTAAAAACTTTATAAACATTTAACTCTCTATGTTTATTACCTTTAACAAATTAGATGCAAACCTTTTATAATATTTACTAATATTTTTCCGCCAATGAGATGTATAAACATCGAAAACTCATGGGTTAAGGAAATATATTTTACTATAATGTATTCTTTGTTTTGCATACAATAAAATATGTATATTTGAAAATTTAACTTTTCCAAATCACAAATTTGAAATTCCTAAATTATATATATATATATATAACTACTTCATTTACTCACATAAATTTAATATACGAAAGTATAGATTTATGCCTAAACTTTTAGTATTTACTTCAAAAGTGCTCAATATGTAGGTAGAGCTAGTTAGTAATTTATAAATATATATGGCGATTAAGCTACACTGAATATTCTGCGTTTCATCCACTATAGGATTCGCCAGGCTTATGCATATATATATATATATATATATATATATATATATATATATATATATATATATATATATAGTGTTTGGACGATTAATCAGAATCGGAAAAATCGGAACTTTTTGGGATATCAGAATCGGTATCGGAATCAGGAAAAAAATTTGCCTATTTTTCAGATGCTAAAAACGATTCCTTTAATTTTTTGTTTTCTTTAATTTTGTTCTGACAAAAATCTTCTATTGCTGATAGTAATGATAAAGTAATAAATATTTATTGACTTATATTTCAGTAAACTAAGATCCATAAATCATCCCTCACAAGTGTGTTCTTACGCTCGAGAAAATATCTACGCAATTAACCTGTGTTGTTTTACGATAATCGGGACAAAATAACCATGTTATAGGTAAATATTTCGAGATCTACAGAGAATCGGAATCGGTAATTGCATCTGAATCAGGAATTTAGTACGGAGTTGGAAATTTAGTACGGAATCGGTAATTGTATGTGAAGCGGAAAAATATTAGAATCGTTCAATCACTAATATATATATATATGGTAAGTTATGAAAATACAGCTTACTTGCCATAGGTAGAGGTAGACGAACTGCAGACACTTGTGACCCCACGACGTAGACACCCTCGACAAACCCGACAGGCAGCTAAACCCACCCCCACACGGTAGAGATCCCTAGATGTAAAAGATCTTTCTACTCCAGTAATTTCTTCCTCAGAACCGCTAGACTCTGGAATTCCATTCCAGGTCACTGCTTCCCTAACTGTACTGACATGCAGAAGTTTAAGTGTAACGTGAACCGATATCTTGCTGCCCAAATCTCAACATAGTGTCCCAGTAATTGCTGCCCCTGATAGTAACCCCCTACACCAAAGTGGCAATGTGCCTTGTTTGGGGTGAAAATGAAATAAAAAAAAGGTAGTAACTTAATAAAATATATATGGAAATTAAGCTACACAGAACATTCCGCGTTCCATTCTCGTGAGAATTCGCCAGTCTTATGCCTTACGAACTTATAGCTTAATTGCCATGTATATTTTCATAGCTTACTACATAACTCTATGTATATATTGAGCACTGTTGAAGTAAATCCTGAAAATTTAAGCATAAAATTATACCTTCGTATATTTATTTGTGTTATTAAATGAAGTAATCATATATATATATATATATATATATATATATATATATATATATATATATATATATAATTACTGATTTCCGATACCGATACGATTCTCGATTCCGATTACGATTTTTTAAAAATTTATAAAGCGTATATTTTTTCTCTCAAATGCTTTCATTGTAATTTCTTGAAAATTGTAAGACAACAAGATTTTAAAACAAAAACCAAATTGCACCAGTTCGTCGTGAGTGTACAACATGCTACTTGAAAGTTTTCATAAACAGTTGAAAATAGTCGACGATTGGTAGGCAAAATGAGAATATGATGTCAAAACAAAATGTTTAACAGCGCCGCCTATTGTTACGAACGAATTCATTAAGCGTCAACAGTAACGCGTGTAAGAAACATGGTAAGGCTGCATAATTATTTTCGTACGGTTGCTGCTTCCATATTCACTGCATAATCTCGTATAAGAATATGGATTTTACAAAAAATATCAAATTCTTCTACTGTGCTTTTGATAGCTTCACTGATATTGATTGCAATGTGTTATGCTTTAAATGGAGTCATTTTTAAAACTGCCCTTTTTGTCCAAAATTTTCATTGATCTAATGAGATTCCACACTTAAAAATGATAAGTTCGCTGTACAAATAAACTAACCACCACTTATTAGAAATAGATAAGTAACAGTGTTAATTTCATCATCCTGTATCTTATTTCTAACCTTACTAATATATATATATATATATATATATATATATATATATATATATATATATAGTAAGTTATAAAATATATATGGCGATTAAGCTACACTGAATATTCCGCATTTCATCCACTCTAGGACTCTTCAGGCTTATGCGCGAATTCTGTGGTTGTTTGTCGTTTTTATATGCGCATCTTCTATTGAGATTTTTGTTAGCCAATCAGCTTTCTAGTATCCACCGCGCCCTTCCTATCAGCCAATGAACATGCACTTATCGAACAAAAGCCTATTTGACTTCTGGTTGACCTGCTCCTCTGTGTGTGCTCTATTTGGCCTGGATGTTTAGTTTCTTATAGAAACTTCAATAGAAGATGCGTATATAAAAACGACAAACAACCACAGAATTCGTGCATAAGCCTGAAGAATCCTAGAGTGGATGAAACGCGGAATATTCAGTGTAGCTTAATCGCCATATATATTTTATAACTTACTAACTAGCTCTACACACGTATTGAGCACTTTTGAAGTAAATACTTAAAGTTTACGAATAAATCTATACTTTCGTATATTAATTTTATGTGAGTAAATTAAGTAGTTATATATATATATATATATATATATATATATATATATATATGTATATCGTGCACAATATTTTCCTTTATATATTTCATAGAAGAAAGTTTATAATTTGGACAAATATGCTTCAATTGTTTTACAAAACCAAGTCTTCTACAACAGAAAAAGGTTGCAAGTCAATTGCAATCATTTGATCAATATATTTATTAGTAATGAGGAAATTCCGAATTGTTTTCCGATTCCGATACAATTACCGATTCTGTTCTAAATGTTTGATTTTCATACAAGTGCCGATTTCGATTCTTTTAAACTTCCTCAATGTTCAATTAGAGATTTGTTTGAAAAAGTTTTGTTCAATTACTGTAAAACCCCGTGTTAAATCCGTATTTATTTTTGCAAAATATGAATTGTACGCTGATGTACCCACTAAACCTCTGTAAATATTTTCTCCAGTGAGTTTTCTTGTAATTGATTTAAAGATTACGAGACACAAAGATTTATATTTCTTTTTAAAACGAAGCTGATTTGCAAGGTTTTACCTTAAGCCTATTTGAATTTTTTTTCGTAATTGAAAATAGTTGACGGTTTGTATGCACAAACACAGGATAGGATGACGGCGTAGAAAGAGAATAGTTTACAAAATCTTCCTTCCTCTATATAAATAATTTCCTAGAAAACCATTCTCAACATGGGAAATTCAGGGGGTGACTTCTCCCTGTCAAAGAATCATCATATGTTGTATCCTAATTATTAAATTTGATCGGTTATTATCAAAGATTTATTGTTTTATTGTAAAAAGCAAACAGAATACAGAAATATTATTATTATTATTATTATTATTATTATTATTATTATTAGTAGTAGTAGTAGTAGTAATAATAATAATAATAATAATAATAATAATAATAATAATAATAATAATAGTATTAGCAGCAATAATAATCGTAAATGTGTAGATTAAGATCTTTAGTTACCATTATCCCCCTAATAAGATT
The DNA here is from genome assembly GCF_053919585.1 of Euprymna scolopes. Lineage (NCBI taxonomy): Eukaryota > Metazoa > Mollusca > Cephalopoda > Sepiida > Sepiolidae > Euprymna > Euprymna scolopes. Next base: position 74,520,316 of record NC_136496.1, read on the forward strand.
CTACTTTTTTAGGAGATTACGGCGAAAAACCTTTTTGGGTGATTACGTTATAAACGTTGAACTAATTAACGCAACTTGTTTTCTCTTTTTTTTTTCACCAATTTATAACATTTTGTTGGGAAAGAAATAAAGTTATCATTAGAATTGTGCAACCTATGCTAATCCACGAGAAATACAAATGCGATGCTAAAAATAACAAAAATAAAAATAAAACAACAAAAAGTCATATATATTATTTAATTGGAATCCATTATTATTAATTTATTTATTGCGGACTATTATCCTCATCTTTATTAGTTGTTGTTTTACGACGTTTCGGCCAACTGTTCCTCTGGCTTTCGCCAGGTGGTAACCGCGACGGGATACGAACTCCGAATCTCCTAACTGCATTCTCAGCAATAACTGCCATCCATAGTTGTTGTCGTCTCACCACCTTACCACCTGACGAAGGCCAGGGGAATAGTTGACCCAAACTTCGTGAAGCAACGACTAAGAAAGATGAGGATAATAGTCCGCAATAAATAAATTAATAAATAAAAAGTCAGTTTTACATATAAAGTTTACAGAAAATAATCAACCCTTCGGACCAGACAGCGTTTTAAGGATGTAATCAATTTTGTTTGTTTTAAAATGTTGGTCAAAATTTAGTATGAAATATGCCATTGTGAAAAACACGCCTTTTTTGTAGTACTAACCGTAAGGCTGGGTGGTAATGCGAAAGATAAATCGAGTGCAAGTTGTTTTATAACATTGTCGGTCAAGCTAGTGATTAGTTGTAAAAAAAAAAAAAAAAAATTGGTAAACTGCCTAAAAGTTAAATCGGCATGGGAAGAGGGGATCATTTTATGCCAAATTTATATGTGTAACTCAACCCACTCTAAATTCTACAATAAGTATTTGCTATCTATTTCAGTGTGTGCACACATAATTGCCTAACTAAGTAGATTCTACTTGGGGTGACTTTTACTGTAAATATAATTTCTTTTTTAAAATTTCATAATTTTCGAAGCATTCATTCTTTATGTATTTTATCCATGGTTTTTACAACCTCATTTTTTCTGTATTTTTCAATTGTTGCAATAAAACATATTATTTCAAAGATGACCATGCCAAGCAAGACGAGACAAGGTCGGCGCAAGAAAAATGAACTATAAAATTTGCCAAGAGCAGCTTTAGTGGTTTAACTTTACTGTGAACTCTGACAGGTATCGTATTAACTTTTATCACCCAGGTGCTAAAATTAGTGTGAACATTCTAAAAGGTTTCCTAAAGTAAGTGAACACTTCATTTTTTACTTTGTTTGCCAAAATTTAACAATAAATAATTAAATTGGATCGAGAAATCCTAGTTTTGCGTCTCGTAGTTTTATATAATATTAAAAAAAAAACAATATTCTGAAAAATAAATTTTTATTTTATGTTAATTATTTCCAGGAAAAAAAATAAAAGAATCGAGTTGGAATCAAAAATCAGATGCAAATTTTCCCGATTGTGATACCGATGCCCCCAAAAGTTTCGATTTTTCCGATTCCCGATTCCGAATAATCGTCCCAACACTAATAGCAGGCCACCCGACTGTAAACTCTGCTTTAATATGAGATTTTAATTAATGCAGTGTTGTATTTATTATTATAGAGCCAATTCTATAAAAATATAAAAAGATAAATATATTGTATATATATATATATAGAGAGAGATAGGTACAGAAAGACACACACACACATACAAATTTTTGACTATATATGCTCAACCATGATTCAACTGCAATTTATCTCAAACCTAACATCTTCACACGCGTTGTATATACTAAGAAATAACGTATGAATTATATTCTCGTAACGTTTGAAAGAGAAAAAAGGATGTAACAGAAAAAATACAAAGCATACATGCTCACAAGCACATTTCCGTATCTATAAGCATTTACACAACTAAACTGTGATCTAGAAGAGCCTAAAATAGGCAGGCAGAGATTAGTCCCCTTTGTGTTAGATTTTAAACCGACGGTACCGATGATCATTCTAGTCTTCTGTAACGGACAAGTAAAAAAATATTTTTAACCGATATTTATGTGCTAACTAGACTACCCGTGACCCGTTGGGTCAGTATGTTATATTAGCTATGGAATTCATGTATGAGCGTGACACTTGTGACGTAAAGAAAATATTTTTTTTGTGACATAACAGAAACATTTCTATGAAAGTATATTAAAATGAAAAATCACGGACGGATCACTCAAACATGAAAAAAAAAATCCTCCCTATTCGTGTAAAGTTACCTATTTTTTTCGAATAATCGCTCAAAAATCGAAAATTAAACATGATTTTCCTACAAATCGAACGCCGACGAAAGTCATTTAGCAGCAAAAACGCACATGAACCTAGCGATGAGAAATATAAGAATGAAAACCCCATATTGGAATCCTTCAACCAAGTTATAGAAACTTAAAATCTAAAAAAAAAAATAATTAATAAAATCTGAAGCAAAAAAATAAAACCTAAATAAATAAAATAAAATAAAACTAATATTGAAACATTAGTAAATGTGCCAACAAATTACCCGTTCTCACACAACTATTTTGTATCTAGAAATGTAAACAAAAAATAAAAAAGAAGGAAGGAAGGAAGGAAAAGGGACGGATAGAGAGTAGTAGTAGTAGTCTTGGCTTTACTACAATTGTTCTTATGTTTGTCAACGGGTTAAAACTGTTTAGTTGTAAGAAAATAGCGACAGTATAGTTGCAAAACACACCCACTCTTCCCATGTTAAATAATAATTTCGAAATAATAACGTTAATATTTCAGTGCGAAGGTCAAAATCTGCAAAATAAGCGATTTGTGTTTATTTATTTACGCTGTTATGGATTAATGTTTATGCGCACATGCGCAATCGGATGTCGTAAACCGGAAAGTGGGTTACATCACTCGTTACAAGGTAATTTGAGTTTTATAATTTATATGCTAATATATCAACAACTAAGCAATAAGATTTATATATTTATGCATTTTTCGTGAATTTTTTATATGTTCCATACATAAAACTACACACACACACACACACATACACACACACACACATATATATATAGTCATTACAACTTTTCAATGCGGGTAGACTAGCAACTACCTCAAGCAAGAATTGAAACTCGACCGCCGATGCAACAGTCAACGCTTCTAACCGTAACGCTATTGACTTCTGCTAAAATATCTACATTAGAACAGGTTTGCATAAATCTATACTATTAGTCAGAAAAAAGCCCATCAATTTTACAAAGCTGTAGCCTAGTGCTTGATTGATTAACGACTCAATAATATTTGCAGAGAGATAGGGAAGACTAGTGGGTGATAATTATACGGGTCGTTTTTTTTTCGACAGAATCCGTAAATACTGGTATCATTGCGGTAATTTTTCATCTACCAGCGTAGCAACACTTGGCAAGGATGAGATATATGCGGCCTTCAAGTATCTAAGCTGTTTTATGATATTACGGACACGAAAAAGGATATTGCAGGTCTACGAGTGTAGCTTCTGTCCTCAAATAGGAAATTTGGGGAAAAGTGGTTTGTGAGGTTTAAGGTGAAGTTGGAGGCGAACCGCCGGGAAAGCATGGCGGCCTTCTTGGTTGCCGTGCAAACGACCTTATGTTTTTTGAATAGTGGGGAATTGTTTATTGTCCATTTTTCACCACATGATAATAAGTTTCCCAAAAACTGCGAGCTCTTAATTTCTTCGGCTTGATACGCTTAGTAGTTTTCTCGGTATAACTTCTCTTGGCTACGGCTAATTTACTCTCACGGTTATTTCTAGCTTCTATAAACTTGTGTCTCATGTGTACTTTAAGTAAAGGCGGACAAATCGGCGAAATTTATTCTGTTTAAATAAACCATTGGTGAGAATGAGGTTTTCTGTAGAATTTCCCTATCGGAAATTTGATGCTTATTTTGTACTGTGTAATCGTCTTATTGGCACACTGTTCAACAGGAAGAACAAATTTTAGCCCGTGGGACACCACTGATGTGTTATTTGATAGTGTTACAATATTTTTGATATAATGGGGTAGAAATTTGATTGCTCCCCATCAGAACAATGTGTAACACAAGGTCGAAGAAAGTGGGAGAATAGGCAAGCGCCCCTAAAGGAGGGACACTTTTGCCTCAACAAAAATTGACTGGCAACCCCCGTCGGCATTTCCCGATAGGGGCGCTTCAGACGACAAGCAATAAACTTGCCAAAGCCTGGGAGGGGGAACTTCCCGGGTGATACCCAAGCGGTGTACCTCAGTCCGACAGGTACAAGACCGGTCCCCGATCCCGCACCTGTCGGGATGAATGCCAAGAGCGGATCATTGACGAGTACCCTACCCAGTCTCCCTGCAGCCGAAGCCGCTAGGAGACCATCCCCACCAGTTATAATGGGGGTATAATGATATAATGGGGTATGATTACAGGAAGTTGGAAAGTTCTAATAGACACTAGCGATAAGAACCGTCCAATCAAATAGAGCTACGTTCCGCAAGCAACCAATCAGAAACCAGAATTGCTCTATAAAATATTGAATCTTTTAGCGTTACCGCACATGATTTTTCGTGCCCAACACGAGAGGAAATTTGCTCTCCATCTGCAGGCTTTTACAACTCGACACTTGTACAGGTCGAGTACCTAACAGAGAGCATATTCTTCGTCTTCGTCTTGGATTTTACCATTCAAAGTTTCTTTGGTTGAGGACTGCCATTTTGATTGGAACAAGATCTTTTCTTTTTCTTCTGAAACAAAAAATGACTATCAATTCAAAAGATGGTTTGTAGTACCTTGCAATTTTGAGCAACAGCTTACGGTCAAGAACGAAAAGTGATGTCTTTTAATATCAACGAGTAGACCATGGGCTTTTGTCATACAATCCCCTGTTACTGTAGTTAAGAACAGATCTAGAAGTGAACATTGCTGATCTTCACCTTCTGAAAGGTGGGGCCACAGAGTGCTTGTTTGGGGAGGAAACAAACGATTGGATTTCAGTCGAACATCTTCCGTACAAATATGGATAGAATGAACAAAGTGAAAGAGAGACTAGTGTTTTCGCTTGGAGCAAATGGCAGCATCTGTTCTGACATTGTACTTCATATTTTCTTTTCTCGGTGACGGAGAAATCCTTCTCGACTTAGGAAAATAATATTTTTGTTCCAACTCAGAGTATACTGTTTAAGTATTTGGATTTCACCTATATTAGAAACCGAATATTTTCTACATCTACCCTCGTGGGGAGGCAAGTAAATGGGAATCAGTGTATAAGCAGTGCAGTTTGGCATTAAATCCCAACATTGACCTCCAATATTGACATGATATTATACAGAAAAGGACAAACCAGCAGCATTATCAAGTTTCTAATATTTTCGTGAGTACTCTCGTACTTAATCCTGAAACAGCATTTTCATCGGTCTGACTTAAGTTTCAAATATGATGATACTGATCAACATGAACTTTATTGTTATCATCAATCTCAGCATCCTTATCAGCAGAAGGTTGTTTTCGCTGTTGTTTTTTAGAAGTAATAAATAAATAGTTGTTTTGGCCTTTAATTGATTGCTCGCCTGACTAGACATCATTTCATTTTATCCCGTATTCTCCGCATCCCACTGATCCCAAACAACAATTCATACCGCGGGAAGCCAGCAATTAGAGCTCGCGATTCGTCCCGTGCCTTCAAATCGCATTCCACGTATAACAAAAAAAAATTCTGTTGTAGTTGCTGTTGTACTTGCCTTATACTCATAATACCAATTTCTTACAAAATAAAAACAAGTGCTGATACTATGTTCCCAAACAAGTGTAGGCGACAAAGAAAGTGTAGATATTTATGCCTCTTTTTTAAAGTAGGGAAAGAAACCAAGAAATCAAATAGCAAGTCAGGCAAGCACATCGAACTAACTCGGTTAACTAAAATGAATTCGAAAAGAAACCTTTCACTTACCCTTTCATAAAAATGTCAACATTAGTATTGACACAGTTCTCTGATATTATATTGATATTAGCTGGACACCCGGCGTTGCCCTGTCGTACAATACGCTTAAACATGATATTTTAATTTATGCAGAATACGTATGAATTAATATAGTATCACTCTGCTAATAAATATTATAAACTACGAGGAATAATTTGCCCGGTGAACTAATTCGCAAAAAATAAAAAATAAATAAAAATGAATAAAAATAATGATAATGTCGTTCATCAAATTCCGTCTGTTTTGGTTTACAATATCACATCAGCTAATGTTTGGGCTTGACGATCTTAAAAAATAGTTTTTCTTATCTTAAAGATACAAAAGAAGAATTTTTACAAGAGAATATTTGACGTTACACCGGTCGAGATTACACGGTGTAACGTAAAATATTCCACCGTATTTTTTAATCTACAAGAGACGAAAGACTACTTTTAAAAATCGAATTTTTTCGATTTTTGATACTTATCGGGTAAATTTCTATACAAAACATATATAAAAACACTGCCAGAAATAGACATTAGCTTTGTGTGACATTTGCAAAAGATAAGCTCAGCCGTTTTGGAAGAGGAAGTAACTCACACACAGAAAGTGACTTTTATCTAATAATAGAGATTTTAGTTATAATTGCTAGGTTTTTCAATAAGTTTCCAGACATTTGTATACACGCATTCAAAAGTGTTGTCGACTTGAACATTCAGTATGTTATTGCTCTATATCTAACGAGATGATAGGTGAATTTTTTATGATTTCAGGTTCAAATGAACAGCTGTAGCAGGAATTGGAATGCACCCTAATAAAGCCTAATTCTCACAGCTGGTAAATTTCAAAAATGCAATCTGGACGTGAGGAAACTTTAGAAGAACACTATGCAATAAAATTCTGTTTTAAACTTGGTAAAATGCCACATATACGTATGGAACGCTTCAGACTGCTTTTGGATCATCTTGCATGAATCGAGCATCAGTTTTTTATGTAACATAAGATATTCAAGGAAGACAGGGAGTCTGTGAGGGATGATGAGAGGTGGAAGATGACTAAGAAAGTCAGAACATCAGAGTTGATTGGCCAAATATAGAATTTCATAGATAAGAACCACTGTGTGTCTATAGAGACAATAAGTGCACAGTTTGATGTCAGTGTGGGAACTGTACACACAATTATTCACGAGGAATTAAGATGTGGAAGATTTGCACGAAGTTTGTCCCAAAGGTACCCCATCATTGTCACAATTTATTTGACAAAGATGGGCATCAAGATAATTCCTCACTCTCCCTATAGTTTAGACCTTGGTCCCTGTTACTTTTGGTTATTCCATAAGCTCAAGTAAAACCTTAGAGGCTGTCGCTATGAAACAATTGAGGAGATGAAAGAGACCGCGAGGAAAGTCATTGACACGTGTACACAAGAGGCATTTTATGGAGCCTTCCAGAAGTTGTTGGAACGGTACAACGAGTGCATTGCAGCCGGAGGAAATCACTTCGACGGGGACTAGAGTTTCATGTGTGTATTAGCCATAAAGTACTCTTACGAAAATGGCCTGAAACTTTGTAGATGTGGTTTACTTGAATCAATCTGTATGATATGTACACAGAAGTCTATCACAACGTAAGAAATGGAAATTTGCCGGTGTTGAGAAAAGAAAACAAACAAGTGATCTTCTATATAATTATTTATTTTTTTATTCAATAGTAAATCTTATTTGAGGAGTCAAAATTTCTAATGGGTGTTTCATAAAATATTTCTAGGGAATCCTCTTTCTCTAATGGTAATGTTTCAAATCTCTAGAAATACGTGTGGAACTGTTATGCTGTTTCATGCTAATACCACAGTAAATGTCAAGGTCGCCTACAGCAAACAGAACAATATTCTTTATCCACGTATTTATGTTTTATGAGTTTAATTATTAAGTGTGTCACTCAATCATATATATATATATATATATATATATATATATATATATATATATATATAATTATTTTTTTTACAATACTAATTAAATACCTACAGACACTAGTGTCTCATCCTTTCGGGAAACTTCAGTGCAGGGTGTCACGATTAACACCAGTCGACAGATTCGAACTCGGCAACACGAGCCATCTTTAGCTTGATTATATATATATATATATATAATATCTATATAATTATTTTCTTTATTTACTCGAAAATTTTGTTTTCATTTGTACCACAGCAAACGAATCGAAACAAACTTTAAATTATGAAATGCTACTTGTTTCATTTTTTATGTATGTAATTATTCTAAAATTATTTAATGCGTTTGATTTCAATAAATTGTTATTATTACAATACAAAAGCCAACCTGTTAGCAATTGATTTGTAAACTTTACTAAAAAAAACTCACAAAACAGTTTTATATTGTTTTGTGTTTCCTCTGCGCTATAAAAGTAAACAATTTCATTAATGCACATACATAGGCACATATACATATCAATAATTTACCTGTCTTTATTTTAACTAGCAGGATCTGTGGAAATTCCACAGGGGACTCATTCATATGTGATATATTAATGTTTGCATTCTGTAGATGTCCAGTGTAAATGGAGACGCTCTGATATTATTGTAGCTTTTTGTTAAAACTGTAAAAAGTATTTATCTAAGCTAGCACGAACGCTCGGTAAAAGTACGTTTAAATATGATGTTTTAATTCTTACATATTTCGTATATATTATTATAGAGTTAACGTTCTATCGATTGTTATATACGATAAAGTTTCAATAAAAATATATATATATCCATATGACTTGGGCGCATTAGCTTAAATCGAAACCGAAATAAAAACTTATGAAAAAAATATGTGTATATATATATATATATATATATATATATATATATATATATATGACTTGAGTTCCTTTAGCCATAATCGAAACCGAAACCAAAACTTATGAAGAACTCTTGATAAAATTATTTATTAAAAAAATAGATAATTTAAGTGGCATCAGCTGTAGTAGAAAATAAAACCAAAACTTATGAAGAATTCTTGGTAAAATTATTTATGACAATGAATGGAAGAACATAGCAATTAAATGACCCGATTGTAAGCATGACACACAAAAGAACACACGCTATCGTATAAATATATAGATAACTTATTTATATATTTTATTAATTTTTAAAAAAAAATTAGTGTTGAGGCAAATGTTATTGTATTTTGTTATGATGATTATTATAATCTAGGTAGTTTAGCTTGTTCTATTACTTTGACAGGTGATTGTTTTGGTTTAGTGATTGTAAAGTTGAATATAATATCTATTACATTATACATGGTGAACCAATTTAAGTCTAGTATTAAGTTTAAAATCTTACGGTAATAAATCTAGGTACATAGCGAGTGCGAACACCAGAGGATCCTAAGTTTTCCATCATTTTTTTCTGACATAAGATTTTATACTATCAATAATAAACACATAAATGTTCCAAATGGTTGGTCAAAATTGCCGCAATTCAAGTTCCAAGCCCCCCCCCCAAATAAAATGACCCACAGCGATTATCAATTAAAGTAGGTATTTATTTGCTTCCCCACGTAAGCAAAATATGACACACGGTCGGTTTTTATGTGGAATGAAGGGGAAGGGGGGAGGATGGTATATATAGGTTGTCCCTACATGTACCAACAACCAATTGCCACAAGGGCAATGGTCTCAAAGTGCAGCATCTGGGAACATATACTACACTTTGATCTCAACCAAAAGGCCGAGTACCTGTGCCGGGTAAGGCTATTTATTTGCTCCTCCACCGAGCAAATTAGGCACAAGGCCGATTTTTAATGTGAGGAGTGAAGAGGAAATGGGGACCAACTCCCCGGGGAGTAGGGGAGCTGGATAGTGATAATTGGTATGAAGGGTTTCCCCTACATTGACCAAGGTCTTATATGTGGGGTTTCCCCCACATATGGTCTTTGCTTGACACTTGTTGGCCAGGCCCCGAAGGACCTGTACCGGGTAAGTATCCAATTAAAATAAAATAAATAATAAAAAAACATACTTTTATTTACAGATGGTGTTCCTTTAATTGCAAAAGGCAAAAAAAAAAAAAAAAAAAAAAAAAGGGCGCGCACAAAAACAACATATCGCTAACAAAGTAGTTTGAAGAATGTAATTCAACTACGGCAAAGATTTGAAAACAGGTTCCATGAGTGTTAAACTACACTTTTTAATTGCTAATACTCAATAATAAGGAAGTATAAAGTGGAGATTGGATTTACTTTCTGCGCCCTCTTAACTCAAGATTCACTTGTTTTATCCCTTTTTCATCACATTCCATGAGCGATGTTTGTGACAAACGAAAAAATAATTTACATCTTCTGTCTATCGATATAAGATTAATTGTTAGCTTCTCTGTCTTATCTGGATATAATATGTCTTTGCTCTTTACATCAAGTGGTTTCATGACATGTCTAAGTCGATTTCTATAAAACAATCATAATTATACCCATGCTTTTTTTAATACATGTTCTTAAAAGAATATCGACCCGTAACTGCTTTTAATAAACAATAGTCATGAGCAGATTTGTATTTAAATATTATCAGTAATAAATAAAATAAAACTTATAAGACTAGTTGGATGAAAACGATATTATCATAAATCTTAGTGAAGAGAAGAATAGAGCCCACAATAAACTTCTAAGTTATGACTCACCCACAGAAAAAATAAAAGAATACTTTAAAGAAGCAAAAGGAAAGCTGCAATATAAGTTTCGTCATATTAAGAATAAATTGTGGGATAAGTTGTCCGTTGAAATACAAGAGGATTTTCATCGTTACAATGCAAAAAACTTTCTCCAGCAAAATCAAACAAGCATATTGAACAAAATCTCCATCTATATAATTTTAAAAATCTAAGGACGACTCTGTTTTGATCAAGGGTACAGACGGCATCATGGCGCGATGAAAGGATCGTTGTACAGGTCTGTTTGATTAACCATCTGTTATAGATGCGTGTGCATGTGTCTTCTTGTAAATATTTAACCGATAATCTCTTAAACTTCTGGTAACAAAACACTAAAATTAACACACCAATGATGCTTTATAACGAGCAATGGATGAATAACGCGAACAGCCAAACATCAGCAAGTTGAAATGCAAACTATTACGTTCAACTTAGTGACATATTTTTAATTCTTTGTGCGCATGCCCAAATCCAATTAATTTATTCGGGTCGTTTGATATTAATTTTTCTTACTTTTCTCTCGATAACTACGTGGGTAAGAAACTTAGCTTTGGCACTAAATGTTTTGGTTTCGATTTTATCTGATGGTATCCAAGTCATTTGTTTTTATTTTTGAAATCATTTCTATATACAGGTCGCCCCAATAAAATACATACACTCTTTAAATGGCCATAAAACCAATATTTGTTGTGTAGCAGGAGTTTATGTTAAGAGATGACGCTGAGTTCATATTGGGGCACATATATAACGATGACTCATATAATACAGACATAACGATAGTGATGATGAGGGAGAGAAGACATTTATATATATTACAGTTCTTTTAACACATATTGAGGAGAGGTGATATGATGCACAGTTCTTAACACAAAGAGGGGAGATACATAATCTTCAAAGTGTTACACAAAGTTCATTATAAGATGATAAACATAATTACCTTTCGTTAATGATGAATGATGACACAAGATAGCAGTTACAACATAATGATGACTTCTTTATTCATCTGATCGACCGGTCAAATGACGTCAGGAATTCTAATTTAAATCTACATAGTTTAAATGTTCTTCCTTCGCTTCCAAGGGCTCAACTGACCAACTGCCTTGCTCTCTTGCTGACTGACTTCTCTCTCTTGCTGACTGACTTCTCTCTCTTGCTGACTGATTTCTCTGACTAAAATCCGAACCCATAATATGGAGAATGTCCTTTGTCTTTGACGTCAGAAGTGTGTTTTTCAAACCTGACCAATTCCACATGGCTTTACATATGTTTGTCCAAACACACTTTTGACAAACAAAAGAATCCTCAATTCTAATCTAACCTATTTTAAACAATATAATTTTATTTGCATTGTTCATATTTTACTGACATATTTAATATTCAGATTTCTAAAAGAATTAACAATAGACTTGCATTCTAACATTCCATTTCTTAACTTTGCCTACAGGGTTCGATTCTAAGCTTATCCTAATCTCATTTTTACTTATCTAATATTCTTCTTATTTACATGGGAAGGAGACAGCCCTTTTCCATTTAACATATTTATTATAAGAAAGAAAAGTTTCATACATCAAAATACTAGGAACAAATATAGAAACCAGTTGATTATCGAAAGTGTTCAAATTATGGTCCATTGTGTTCCATGAACAGCTAACAACACTCACTGATTGAATCGAAAACTTTCCTAATCAGTTCAATTAATATGTTGACACATCTTCTTTCAATGGTTGCTTTCAACTCATTCATTATGTGGTGTGAACCTTGTGTTTAACATGACCCCCCCCCAAAGAAAAATCTATTGGGAGGGGAGTCAAATCCGATGAGCGTGAGCAGTACTCGATACTTCCTCTTCGTCCTAACTATCTGTTTCGCAGATGACAAACAAAATATACTCTTACATCATGATGATAGTGGGGAAATGCTTCATCCTGCTGGAAGAGCCATTCTTTATTCCTAAACATCTCTTGCGAACGTAGCATAGCGTATTCATGTAGCAAGTTGAGATAATTTAAAGAGTGTATACATTTTATTGGGACAGCCTGTATTCAGTAAAATATAATATTAAAGAGAGACTCATCTCTATAATAATAAATACGAAATCTGCGTGAATTAAAATATGTTTAAGCGTATTTTACGACCCAGCAAGGTCGGGTACCCCCCCCCCTAGTCAGTAATAAAAAAAAAATGTCGGAGAAGACAAAATTGCATAAATAAAATGAAAATAGTTGGATAATTCCTCGGAAAACATGGAGTTTGTTTTTACAAAATCCTCATCTAAAACGAAATTGCTTTGGGCTTAGCAATGTTTAAAAATGTCGTTCCTAATTAATATTTTGCTTGAGCGATATAAACTGAGAAAGAAGCATTCGTCGATTACTAAGCATCTTCTTCATTTTCATCCCGCTTCCTCATCGTTCCCCTCCTCTTTTCCCCTATCTTTCCTTCTTTCTCCCTTCTTCGTTGTATTCTCTATATATCTCTATTTCTTATTCTTTGTTCTCAAGCACAGTAATTAAAGCCGAGAGTCCTATGACACGCTCACAATTCCATCAAGTAAGTTTATTCATTACCTGGGAGGAGTATTTTATAATTTGTGGTATACGCATATAAGAAAACTAGCATGGTTATCCGTCGTTGCCAGGAGACAAAAATGTAACAGATTTCTATTAAAACTTCTCTCTCTATCTCTCTTTCTCCGTCTCTCTATCAATGTCTTCCCCCCTCCGCATTTTATTCCACCTATACTCCACCCCTATTTCTGTTTACTCCTGACCCATTCCTTTCTAATTGAACGTACACAGAGAAAACTCTTTTATATAATCGATTCCTCTAGAAACCAGTCGACATTTATTTTTCCAAATTCGTAGATAATAGCAGTAAAAAATGGCTGCCCCAAGACGAAACTTGGCAAGGTGAGCGACAGAAAATTAATATATTTTTTTTAAGTTTTAGATATTATTCATCCGGGGCAAGAGTAAGCAAAACATACCAACTATGTGAGTATTTGCTTAGTAGATCTGACTGTTATCTGAACATACAAACGTATAAGCACACAGGCAAGTATATATTAGTTTTTATTAGAATCTCTAATAATTACTAATTTGTGTATTTTTTAAAATTTATTTACGGACTACGATCCGCATCTTCATAGATATTGTTGTTTTATCATGTTTCGGCCAACTCATCCTCTGGTCTTCTTAAGAGGATGAGTTGGTCAAAACGTGGTAAAGAACAACTGGTCTACTTAAAAATAGTTCTGAAAATGTAGTAGAGAGGACGAAGATTCTTTTATTGTTTAAATTACATGTAGTGTTTTAAAAGATGTTGAAAGTACTCTTCGTTCACATGTACGCATTTCTGAGCACGTTTAACAACGTTTGCAGATACTGTCTGTGGATCTTCTCTGGTGATAGTCTCCTTTAGTTGGATTAGATTGCGAGGATTATTTGCATGAACTTTTTGTTTTAAAGTCCTCCAAGATGACAAGTTCGGGGTACTGTTGATATTGTTCTCGTTTCCGTAAACATGTCATGAACTTGTGTCAGTGATCTATGAGACATTTGGCATGTAGCGTCATCCTGTTGAAAAAAAATTGCATTTTTGTCTTGTGGTGTCAGTTGGTTCGTAAGAGAAAGATTAGAGAGATCGGGCTAGTTTTAAGTGGACCACCCTATATATATATATATATATATATATATATATATATATATATATATATATATATATAGTAAGTAATTTATAAAATATATATATTTATAAATTACTAACTAGCTCTACCTACGTATTGAGCACTTTTGAAGTAAATACTTAAAGTTTACGCATAAATTTATACTTTCGTATATTAAATTTATGTGAATAAATGAAGTAGTTATATATATATATATATATATATATATATATATATATATATATATAGTAAGAAGACGGATTAAATTTTGTAGTTTGTTTCCGTTTACTTTTAACTGACCATACAAACTTGGACACATACAACTGCTATCTATATAATAGATGAATATCTTTTCAACAGTTCTAATCAACTTAATTACACTGTAAACTGATGCTGCTTAAATTATACCTTCGTGTAAACAAATCGAACACTGCGCTATTTTAGTACTAAAGAAACACAAACATTTCTAATTGTAGTATAATATTTCCCCAAAGAATGTTTCTGTCAAATCTCATTCGAAAGCAATGTGGAAAAGAATTAAGAAATGCTAACACATTGAAGATCAGATATTTAAATATCTAACAAGGGAAATATATGTATAAAAAACAATATTATCACTAACATTCATAAACAACCTTTTCGATGCAATCGCATTTGAGATGGGTGTATTTGCTGATGATATTATGCTCTATTCCTGGAACGAGGGAAAATCGAATGCTCCTGCATCCAAGTCGATGACGTAATTCTTGGAAAATAATCTTCAGTCTGTAGTGGAATAGAGCTAAATATTGGATGGTCTATTATTGAACCAAGTAGTTTCTTAGGCAACTCAAGCCTGCTGCACAGGAAGTATACTTTTATTAGTATTATATATTTCTATAAAGTGAGTATTAGTCCATGAATGATGTATTGTTACAACGCCTCACCATCTACCTTTGATCATGCAGATATTGAATGTAATGTGAACAAATCTCTTGCTGCCTTACTACTGACCCAGGTTGATCTAAATTAAACTGATTCTATTAGGGTAGCACTTTATATTTAGTAGCTAGATACTTTGCGTTGAACGATTTATGATTCCATTATATATACTCGTGCTGGTCAAAAAATAGAACATATGTAAATTCAGTTCGTTTGGGATAATTTTCGGCTTGAAAATTGTACAGACGAGATATCTTATATTTAAATAACAATTCTAAAGGAAATCACCATCAAGGTTGGATGTTCAAGATCGGTTGTGACCAAAGTGCCCCAGAAATGTGCTGAGGGTGTTTCCAACAGCAATCGCAAGAAATGCGGACGAAAGAAAAGCACCAACGAAAGACAAGACCGGGCACTGGACAAGGTGGCAAAGAAAATCGATTCCAATCAAAAAGTCACATCACTGAAGCATGGAAACACACTTCTGATGCCGACGTTTCGAGAAGCACTACCTACCCAAGGCTTCGACAACTGGGATACCGAAATCGTATAGCTGCCACCAAACCGCTCCTTAACAAGAAGCAGATGTTGAAGAGGCTGCGACGGGAAAATGTTCATCAAACCTGGACTGCAGACGAATTGCAGCGTGTGACCTTTGCAGATGAGTCTCGATTTTGTATCTCCTTCGGCGACCAAGGACCACGTGTTTGGCGAAGAACCACAGAACGGTATAACCAAGAGTGCGTTAAGAAGTCTGTGAAGTTCCTGCAGTCATGCATGGTTTTTGGCTGTGTGAGTGCTAAAGGTGTTGGTAATTTATGCTTCATCAAAGGAACTGTAAACGCAAAAGTGTACCAAGATATCCTAGAAGCTAATTTACTGCCAGTGTTGAATAACCAGTTTTACAGAGAGGCTACAGACATCATTTTTCAACATGGCTTGGCACCGGCACACTCTGCCACCACGTCTTCTTGCTTGGCCCCGATAACGATCGATCCCTGTTCTTGAATGGCCAACGAACTCGCCAGATTTAAACGTTATTGCAGCCTTGTGGGACCAGATAAAGAGGTAGGTTCGCAAAGAAAAACCTACTATTTTTGCTACCATGAAGATTGCAATCCAGAACACATGGGATTAGGTGTCTACACAGGATTGTGAGAAGCTTGTTGATTCCATGCCCCGGCGAATTGATGCTGTTATCAAGGCAAAAGGTGCTGCTACTAAATATTGATTAATTTTATTTGTATTTGTGTTAATAAAAAACTATTTTGTTTACTTACCTGCATTGTTCTATCATTTTGAAACATGAAATGTTCAAAACTTACATTGCAATTGATATGAAAAAAACATTCTGTCGTAAAACAACTATTTCAGTTAGTTTAGCATGATAGGGATGTTTTAGCACCAATTACATCTCACAGATCGTCCTCAATAAGAATTTAGCGCCAAAAACATGACGTTCTATTCTTTTGACCAGCACGAGTATATATATATATATATATATATATATATATATATATATATATATATATATATATATATAAAGTTTGAATTGAAAGCCCATGCTAGTTAATCGTAATAATTTGTTTCACTTATATCATTTATTATCTTTACAATAAATTATCTACGAAAAGTAAGCTGCGTTTCTGTGCTAGCACGCGTCTACGAAGCTTGGAAACGTGCACTAGCACAGAAACGCAGTTTAAGTCGCGTGGGTTGTTTTAATGCTTATATAAATTTTATTTATGAAGCAAACTAAAATGAGAGAAAAAGAAAGAGAGAGAGAGAGAGACCGAAAGAGAAGACAATGTTAAATATTGAGGACTTGTGAGGGCAAGAGAAAACAACTCTCGCCTGACTGTCACATCACGCTTACAAAAAGGATAGCGATATCTTTGTAGCACTCTTCCAGCTTCGATTTGAGATCGTGCTGATGTGTAACATTGGCAACTGATGATTCCTCCTCACCACCACCAGCACCACCACCATTCACCCAATCAAGAAAAATGTTTGGTTACATAAAAAAAAACGAGAAAAAAATCTCCAACTTGGAATACACCATCAGAAAAGAATAGCAGAAAGAGATTAAAATATGACACGTTCAATCATCAGCCGGAAATAACAAAATACAAGTAAATGATTTTATTTTAAAACGAAGCAAAAAGAATGAAACGCACATAATTACGAGGTGCCTTCGATAAGTGTCCAAACTTTAATCGTATGGGCACTTTTATTGATAGTACACACATGAAACTCTAGTCCCCTTTAAAGTAATCTCCTCCAGCTACAATACGATGTACCGTTTCAACAAATTCTGGATAACCACCATGAAAATCCTCTTGTTTGAGCGTTACAAGATGGTCCAAAAGCAGTGTGAAGCATTCTTTACGCTTCTATGACAGTTTTTCCAAGTTTAAGACAGACTGTTATTGAATATTGTTCTTCTGGTGTCCTCACGTCCATATTGCATTTTGAAATTCGCCAGCTCTAACAATCAGGCTTTAGTAGGACGTATTTAAATTCCTGATGTAGCTGTTTCTTTGAACCTGAGATCATAACAATCAGCTAGACCTCTCATAAGATGTATAACAACAACATACTGAATTTCCAAGCGTCGTCGACAATTTGCCTGTACAAAAAGTCTGAAAACTTATTTAAAGTGCATTGCATGTGATAAAGAAACTTTTATAGCATTTACAAAAATATACAGAGAAAATAATGAAAGACTAAAAAATTGTTATTTAATTTAGCATGCGAGAATATAAAATATAACGGAGAACACGTGACAACAAACCCTTTACAAAAAAAAATATTGTCATAGTTTATTATATATTTTTATTTAATATAGTCACTTCTTCCCTGCAAACTTTTCCCCACAGAAGAGACATTGCGAGCCTGTTTTTGCTTTATCGTGAGTTTCAAGCTATGCCCCCCCCCCTGGGCTATCTTTCACGAAAAACACTCGTCCAGCTGAAACCACTTTCAATAATTTCGCACAATCTTTATCTGTGCCTAAACCAAAAATCACTCCAGAATATTCAGTGTGGACAAATAACATATATTTTATTGTTTCTCTTTATGGCACATGCCAAAGATTTGTGTGTTGTAATTTTTACCAACTTTATATATATCTTGAGCATATTAGGAAGTGATACACGTTATACCATTGGCGTATTAAGCGATGCTATTTGTGTAAACAAATCGAGCTTAGGTATTCGGACCATGTCAACACATCGTTAATTCACTGCATGCACACCAGCTACTGAATGGCGTAATAGTTCTTGACTGTCAAACGGGCGGCCGGGTTTCGATCCTGGCTTGAGGTAATCGCCTGTCTAGCCGCACTGATAAGCTGTGATACAGCGAAACAGTACTGTATGTGGATTACTATATATATATATATATATATATATATATATATATATATATACTATTATACAGGGTAGAACGATAATAAATTTGTCGCCCTAAGGATTTATTTTAAAACTTTCATTGAGAACATTAATTCAAGTAACTTGATTATGTAGTAGAGCTGACATCTATTCAATTTAGTCGCCTTCAGCCTCAATCACCGCCTCGATATGGGTACGGAACTAGGAACGTGTCTTTTCCACAAGCGCCGGCGGGAGCTTGGCAGGAGTTCGGCGAATACTTGGCGGATGGCGGCGATCAAGCTGGATTTGGTGTTGTGGGAGGTCATGTTGATGATGTTCTCGACGTATGTCTAAACGAAGTAGTCCAGCAGGTTCAGGTCGGGGGAGGAGAAGAAGCCAGTGAGAGAAGATTACAAGTGTCGTAGCACTCCTTGTGAAGCAAAGTCTGGGTCTCTTTGAACGTGTGGGCCGGCGCCAAATCCTGCTGCCCCACTCAAGCTCTGCCAGCGGCCACCTGATGGCACCAGGAGATTGCCACACTCTTCAGCACATCCAGGTACAATTTGGTGTTGACTTTCAAGCCGACTTCGAAGATGTGAGAGTGACACGATATGGCCCTCACTTGAAATCCCACCAAAGACCATAACCGTGGCCGGAAACTTTGTTTTCGTCTCCCTGGGCATGTCCCTGTTATTCATGGCAATTTAGCGATGCATTTTGAAGGTGCTGGCAATGGTCCCGTTTTCATAACTTGGATCGGTAGAGAGCATGAGTTGTACAGCTGCGCACCTCCGATCTCGCTCGTCACTTTCAGACATGATAGAAGATTTCTATCGCTCTTGAGATTTGTACAAAACTTGCCAACTAGTAGATGGTCTACAGTAACAAAAAAAGAAAACTGGTGTGCATCAAACGGAAATGGAATCATATCGTCTTTTCTAGTACAATAATTTTATCGTTCCATTTTATATATAAGGAACAGCGTGTGTGTGTGTGTGAGTTCGTTTTCTATAAATTCCTAAATGGCTAGGAGGATTTTTTTCTGGAATTTCACAAAAATGTGCATCATGTGCTTAGTTGTGTTTTTAAGTAGGTTTTGTATCTAGAGGTTTCGATGAGTATCAATAATCGAATAAAACAGTTCAATTTAGACTAATGTTAACACCTTATACAGCCTAACATCACAAATGCATTTGAGAAAGTTTCTTACTGACCCAACAAAAAGATCTGGCATATAAAATCAACAATAAATTCTTTTATATGACAGGGTTGCATTCGAAATGAATGTTTTTGTTCAGAGCACAGATAGACTATAATATTTGACTTTTTGTTTTAAACTTAAATTCAAGTCATTATCTATATATATAAATTCGTTTTCCAGTCTGTTTGTTTGTTTGTTCACAAGTTGATTAATATATAAAAAAATCCATTAATTTATCATATTATTCATTCCTATATATGTTATGATTATTGCAAAATATAAGATTAAAGAGGTGACGTCATTTGCATATTACATTAAAGAAAATCAATTTATTTAATAGCGGTTTATTAGTTATTGTTTATAGTGAGAGAATTTTATTTGGAGTGGTTTATTTAAGTCTGTTTGATTTATATTGCTAACATATTTAATCTAATTTATTTTTACCGACATCGATTTTTTTTATGAATCGGTTTGAGTTATTTCCCTTGGCACGAACGGTGTTCTTTTTGTTTTTGTTTTCTTTTTCGGCGGATATTAAAACTAAAAACTTTCAAGCATTATTTTTAGAATTAGTTTAAGTAAAATAATGTCGGTGATTTCGCAATTAACGTTGTGGTCCAGTGAATTTTTATTTTAAAATAAACAAACAATTCAATTCAACTACGATTCTTTATTTAAAAAAAAAAAACAAAAAATTTTTCATTTACGTTTTTTACCGGTATTTTTTTTCACATTTTTTTGTCATCGTAACTAATTTTTTTTTCTTTTAATAACGCAATAAGTCATAACTCATCATTTTTATAACATAAACATTCGGTTAACACAAATTCTACTTTGGTATTTTTGAAACAGAATTATTTACAGTTTGTTTTCGTTGCAACAGACTGTAAAGACAATCTTTCTAGACTGAGGTAGCATAAAAGCAATTCGCTTAAACTGGAATATAGTCATAAAAGGTGCTCAATATCCGAAGAATAGCTTCTCTTCGTATCCCTTCTGCCGAAATATCTAGTGGAAAGTTTGTTACGTACTTCTTTTTCCGGGGGGGGGGGAGAGGTTACATTTTCGTGTTTTCATTCGTTCTTTTATTTTTGAAATTTTTGTTGGGTAAGGATACAGTTGACATATAATAATGAAAGACTGCTCAATATTCTTAGTATAGCAGGTGTGGCGAAACCGAACTTCATGTCGACCCTGGCAACGCTGGGTATCCATGCTAGTATAAAATAATTTTATATTATTAACAGTGCAATGTTGAGTACAATGTGTTGTGAAGTCATTCCAGGGAGGCAAGTAAAGCTTCCTCTCAGTGCACCGCGGTGTGTCCCAACCTAGAGCAGGCAATCAATAGATTTGATTAAAAAATGGTCGTTTTCACCGATTTCGATGACAAAAAAAAAAAAAAAAAAAAAAATATATGGGAGGGTTAAACATTAATTAATCTTCATTCAATCCCGGGAAATGTCGGGTCTCCCTGATAGTAAATATATATGTATATATTTGAAATAATATTTAAAAAATCCAAACGGTAATGTAAATATTAATATTAATATTTACATTTTAATCCTATATTGCCCAATATTTAAGATAATGCATCAATATATGAGAGACATTCGATTATGCAAATTATATTTCGTTGAATAAAACCAATAATCCATGTCTACTTATTATGCTATGGATCTTTTTCAATCTTCTAATCGGGTTTTCTTGCTTCAAGCAAAAACTGGTCGATGTAGTTGCCATATACACTCAGGTGCAACTACTTTAGCATCTGTTTGGATTCATCACGAAGGATAATTGACCAAAATTGATGAATTAAGAAGCTGTTATTTTTATTTAATGGTTTCAATTCTAGTTTATAATGTTAATGTTTAGTATAATGGTTCACCTATGCTCTAAACAGAACAAAAAATATTTCGAATAAATCTCTCTATTTTCAAAGAACATACAATCGAATTTATACGCTGAGCCTTTCTGCTTGATGAACCTTCTCCAATGCAATTGTGATGTTAGATTGTATAAGGGCGTTAAATTTGCTCCAAACCGGATTTAATCGGACTTTTTCGATTATCGATTTTCGATACGTATCGGATACATTCTGATTCAAAAGCCCTAAGAACACTCCTCCCAGACATAAAGTACATATG
>NC_136496.1:74547298-74702298 GCF_053919585.1 Euprymna scolopes
ACACACACGCACACAGACACTCGAGCGCGTGTATTCAAACTCATCATCGTAAGGTCGGATCAGAACGAAAAATACCTGAAAACTAGTCAATTTTGACGTTTCAGCAATTCACAGGGTGAAGCTGAAATAAGCAGATAAACTAAGTAAATATTTTAAATCTGCCAAAGCTGAGGTCTGAGGAAATAAAATTGTTACACTTATCAAACGAAATATTAAGAAAAACTCAATAAACGTCTTCATTAATGTGCTGTTTTGATACCTCATTGTAATACGGCTTCTTATTCCAGTAGCTTCTTTTCAAGGACTGTAAGGTTGTGAAATTCTCTTCCTGATCACTGTTTTCCTCCTACCTACAGTCTTGGTATTTTGAAGACTAAGGTTAATAGGTATCTCCTGTCCTTTTTACATCAAATCGTCTCATATCTTGTCTCGATTCCCATAAAATAATGGCAAAGACACAAACAGCTAGTAAGATGGTTTCTAACTAGGCGTTAGTGTATTTGTCTCCACCCGAAGTTAATTGTGATATTTATAGTGGCAGATTAATTTAAAAAAGTATACAATCATATGTACGTGATATATATATATATATATATATATATATATATATATATATATATATATATATATATCACGCACAGATGATTGTATAATTCTTTTGAATTAATCGAGTTTCGATCCTGGCGTGAAGTAGTTGCTTGTCTAGCCGCACTGATGAGCTGTGAAACAGCTAAACTCTAGTGTATGTGGATGACTATATATATATATATATATATATATATATATATATATATATATATATATGCACGCATGCACATACACATACACACATATATAGTCAAAACAGATTGGTAGTAGGACACATCTCTTTGTCAGTTGAGAGAAACTACCATCTCTAAGAAGTCGTGTTTTCCTCTAATTTCAATCATGCCGCAGATAAAGAAAAAAAAATAAACAGAAGGAATGAACACAATATTATATTATTCTATTTTACCTGCAACAATTGACATGATATTTTTACTTCAACAATTGACATATTTGTTCTGCAACAGTTGACATGATATTTGTTCTGCAGCAATTGACACGATATTTGTATGGCAACATTTGACATTATATTTGTACTGCAACAATTGACATTCCATTTAACCTGCAACAATTGACATGACATTTGTACTTCAACAATTGACATGATATTTGTACTGTAAAAATTTACATGATATTTGTACTGCAACAATTGACATGATATTTATACTGCAACAATTGACATGATATTTGTACTGCAACAATTGACATGATATTTATCATGCAACAATTCACACGGTATTTATCCTGCAACGATTGACATGATATTTGTATTGCAACAATTTACATGATATTTGTATTGCAACAATCGACATCATATTCATCCTGCAACAATTGACATTAAATTTGTATTGCAACAATTGACATGATATTTGTTCTGCAACAATTGACATGATATTTATCCTGCAACAATTGACATGATATTTGTCCTGCAGTAATTTAGTATGATATTTGAACTGCAACAATTTACATGATTTTTATCCTGCAACACTTGACATGATATTTGTACTGCAACGATTGACATTATATTTGTATTGCAACAATTGACATGATATTTGTACTTAAACACCTGACATGATATTGTCCTGCAACAATTGACATGATATTTGTTCTGCAACAATTGACATGATATTTGTTCTGCAACAACTGACATGATATTTTTCCTGCAACAATTGACATGATATTTGTTCTGCAACAACTGACCTGATATTTGTCCTGCAACAATTGACCTGATATTTGTACTGCTACAATTGACATGATATTTATCCTGCAATAATTGACATGATATTTGTATTGCAATAATTGACATGATATTTTTCTCTATAACAATTTACATTATATTTGTCCTGCAAAAATTTAAATGATATTTGTCCTGCAACCGTTGAAATATTATTTATCCTCCTACAATTGACATGATATTTGTCCTGCAACAATAAACATGATATTCATCCCGCAATAGTTGACATGATATTTGTACTGAAACCATTAAGATAATATTTTTCCTAAAAGAATTGACATGTTATTTAACATGCAACAATTGACATGATATTTATACTGCAACAATTGACATGTTATTTAACCTGCAACAATTGACATGATACTTGTACTTCAGCAATTGACATGATATTTATCCTTCAACAATTTACATGTTTGTTAACCTGCAACAATTGACATGATATTTGTCCTGCAACAGATGTCATGATATTTTACCTGCAAAAATTTACATGATGTTTGTATTGCAACAATTGGCATGGCATTAAACCTGCAACAATCGATGTAATATTAATCCTGCCACTATTGACATATTTATCCTGCAAAAATTGACATGCTATATAACCTGCAACAATTGGCATGATATTTGTGCTTCAACAACTGATATGATATTAATCCGCGACAATTGCCATGATATTTTTATTGTAACAATTGACACGATATTTGTACTGCAACAATTGACATGATATTTATCATGCAACAATTGACATGATATTTATCCTGAAAAAGTTGACATTATATTTATACTGCAACATTTGACATGATATTTGTACTGCAACTATTGACATGATATTTGTCCTGAAACAATTGACATGGTATTTGTATTGCAACAATTTACATGATTTTTATACTGCAACAATTGATATAATATTTGTATTGCAATAATTGAGATAATGTTTGTCCTTCAACAATTGACATGATATTTGTACTGCAACAATTGACATGATATTTGTACTGCAACAATTGACATGATATTTGTAATTGAACAATTGACATGATATTTGTACTCTAACAATTGACAGGATATTTTTACTGCAACAATTTACATGATATTTGTACTGCAACGATTGACATTATATTTGTATTGCAAAAATTGACATGATATTTGTTCTGCAACAATTTACATGGTATTTGTCCTGCAACAATTGTTATTTTCCTGCAATAATTTAGCATGATATTTGATCTCCAACAATTGACATGATATTTATCCTGCAACAATTGAGATGATATTTGTCTTGCAACAATTGACATGATATTTTTCCTGCAACAATTGAGATGATATTTGTCTTGCAACAATTGACATGATATTTTTCCTGCAACAAGTGACATGATATTTGTACTTCACAACACCTGACATGATGTTTGTCCTGCATTATTAATTCTGCAAAAATTGAAATCATATTTGTCCTGCAACGAGTTACATGATATTTGTACTGCAACAATTTACATGATATGTGTACTGCAAGAATTGACATGATATTTGTACTGCAACAATTTACATTCTGCAACATTTGACATGATATTTGTTCTGCAACCATTGACATTCTGTTTATTCTACAACAATTGATATGAGATTTGTATTGCAACAATTGACATGATATTATTCCTGCAACAATTGACATCATATTTGTCCAGCAATAAGTGACATGATATTTGTAGTGCAAGCCTTTACATGATATGTGTACTGCAAGAATTGACATTATATTTGTCCTGCAACAATCGACATGATATTTGTACTGCAACAATTGACATTAGATTTATCCTGGAATAATTTACATTATATTTGTATTGCAACAATTGACATGATATTTGTCCTTCAACAATTGTCATCATATTTGTTCTGCAACAATTGACATGATATTTATCCTGCAACAATTGACATGATATTTGTATTGCAACAATTGACATGATATTTGTCTTGCAATAATTGACATGATATTTGTTCTTCAACAATTGACATGATATTTGTATTGCAACAATTGATATGATATTTTTATTGCAACAATATACATGATATTTACCCCTACACAATTGACAAGATACTTTTACTGCAACAATTTAAATGATAGTTGTTCTGCAACAATTGACATGGTATTTATCCTGAAATAATTGACATGATATTTATCCTGCAACAATTGACATTATATTGCAACAACTGACATGATATTTATATTGCAACAATTGACATGATACTTGTCCTGCAACAATTGACATGCTATTTGTCCTGCAACGATTTACATGATATTTGTTCTGCAACAATTGACATGAAATTAATCCTGCAACAATTGACAAGATATTTGTCCTGCAGCAAGTGACATTGAATTTGGTATTGCAACAATTGACATGATATTTGTACATCAAAAATTGACATGATATTTGTCCTGCAACAATTGACATGATATCTGTATTGCAACAATTGACATGAGTTTTGTACTGCAACAATTGACATGATATTTTTCCTGCAACAATTGACATGATCTTTAATCTGCAACAATAGACATGATATTTATCCTGCAACAATTGGCATGATATTTATCCTGCAACAATTGACATGATATTTATCCTGCAACAATTGACAGTATATTTATCCTGCAACAATTGACATGATATTTGTACTGCA
This sequence comes from Euprymna scolopes, assembly GCF_053919585.1. Taxonomy (NCBI): domain Eukaryota; kingdom Metazoa; phylum Mollusca; class Cephalopoda; order Sepiida; family Sepiolidae; genus Euprymna; species Euprymna scolopes. The sequence continues at coordinate 74,551,773 of NC_136496.1, forward strand.
ACAATTGAGATAATATTTGTCTTGCAACAATTAGCTGAAAAAGTACGAGAACAATCAAGAGCTATTCATGGTCCTCGTTGATTTGACAAAGGCTTTGGAAAGTTCTTTATAAATCGGGATCCCAGATAATATAATTAATATTATCATCTCATGTCATGAAGGTTATTAAAGCTGGAGCAGTTTTCTTCGAAAATAAAAGCAGAATCTTTTAGGGTAACCACTAGTACGAAGGAGGTGTGTGCAATCGCAACTGTGCTGTTTGCTCTTCTAAGAGATGTTCGAACGTACCATTTTCTGAGGAGAATATAGGCGCAGAGTTTCATTTCTAAAGTACAATTGGGCTTTTTAATCACCGCCATTTTAAAGTTAAAAGTACGGAAGGCGATCATACTAGGTGTTCTCTTTGCTGCTGCTGTAGTTTCAAAAATTTCTGAAGAAGCTCAGTAATTCCTTTGTAAATTTCCAACTTCGTAATTTTCCAACCTTTGGCATAACTATCAGTTTAAAAGAAGAACCCTGCATTCTCCCTCTAAAATTTGATGTGTAAAGCAAAAACAACACGCACAAGAACTTTCGCAGAGAGCACTACAATTAAATGGATAACTGCTGAGTTATCTAAAATCTTTTATCTACCTTGAAAACTTAGTTAACTCTTCTGGATTTCTTGATGATGAGATTGTTAATGGAAGTTTAAAGGCTACCAATACTTTTCAAAATCTGAATTATCGTCTTTGAAATGACAGAGGTATTCAATTAAACACCAAAGTAATGGTATACAAGATCATAATATTAATCAAAGTCGCTGAGTCTTTACCGATATCACATCTGTCAACTAGATGCATTCCACACGGATCGTTTAAGAGCTATCTTTGGCTAATGTCTATTGAATAAATGCACTTATGTTCACTGTTTATAACACCTACAAGATTTCTGGGAGAGAAAGCTCTTTGTTTAAATCTCAGTTACACTAGCTGGCCATGTTTTAAAATGGATGAGGGTAGAATACCAAAAACTCATGTACAGTCAGTTCGTTTGTGGTCAGAGAAATGTAGGTCACCCTGACCGAAATACAAAGACAAATTGAATGATACCATGTTAGCAAGCAGTATATCTCACAAAGACTCTAGATATGAGGCATCAATTAATAAATATTTATAAGATTTCAGTATCTTTGAAGTATTTTAAAATCCTTTAAGGGGCATAATATTGAAAACACCTTATTTTAAAACTTTTTCCAGAACGTTTCAGTCGATGTAACTCGGAAATATTTCTTGTTATATAACTCGCTAGAACTGAGAATTGAACCTTCAACCTCCAGAAGAGTGCAACTTATCAACTGAATTGCCAAGTACTTTATCCACTACGCCACGGGTTCTTGCGAAAAATCCAAATAATCAATCCTCATTTCAAATATTCAGAAACACTCTATTCGTATTAATCTATCTGTGTATATATGCAGTATTCTATTTATCTATATATCAATTGCTCTTCACGTCTGTTTCTATTTTGGCAGTTATTTGGTTCTGATGTGGTTATCGCATCGTTCTTGTTCACCTTTCTTTCTATGTTTATATATATATTTTCTTTTTGTATTTTAATTCTTTCATTTTTTGCGTTTGTTCTTCCCGTTCCATCCTTGTCTCTTGTTCACTTTCTTAAAAGGGCGGCCATCAATTGCGTGCCGTCGAACCCGGCCTTTCATGACGGAAGCCATTTTAATAGCGAGCTTGTCTGTCCGAAATCCAACGCCATTATCAACGCTTTCACTCAGCTGGCAAATCGAGCACGGTAACACGATTCCCTCAAATCGAATATGGCCGAAATCCATAAAAAAAGGGGCAAGAGAAAGAAAGACATCTTCTCAGATGCTCGCTTTTCTCATAATTTTTTCAGCCCATTTCACGCCCTCTCTCGTCTTTCCTCCATATCCCTCTCTCGTTGTCTTCTCTCTCTCTCTCTCTCTCTCTCTCTCTCTCTATCCCTTACATGTGCACTCACACATGTGGACACAAGTTCAAATTCTAACTAGAACTGGTAAGGTTCAAATAACATTAACGCCATTTCTCAACGAAGTGTACACAGTGCACCGGATAATAGTGTCGATTGTAAACCCGTTATAGTGTTGAAATCCACCAGAACAGTCATTATCATATCTTATGACTCGGTTGATTCTATTGTTGGCATTGGTTTCCCTAACATTTTTCTAGTAAGTATTCTTTCTACAAAGACATCGGGTACTTACAAAAGGGATCGCCAACATCCTAAATGAAAGCGATTTTGTGGAACGAACTTGATTCGAACTTGGAACACCTAGGTCGTTAACCACTTAACGGATGTCAACTCCCACCAGAGCAATAAATGTTACGTTTTCTTGCACATATTTTGTTACTAGCAAGGAGACCTGACGTTGCTCGGGATTTCATGATGATCAACGAATATTTCAAACTCCTATACGTTTATTGTCATCGAAATCTGTGAAATCGCCCGGGAGGACACTTCACATGCGTCCATGCAGTAACGTAGTCCAAAGTATATGTTATACTACATTGCAATCTATAGGGCCTACTGTTTCTTTTATAAAATGATTTTATATAAACTTCTTTCCAGTTAACGAAAAGAAAAACATTAGGAAATTTATGTGCGAAATTTGAATTTACAGAACACGTCATGCAAAAAATCTCCAAAAACACACGTAAATTTTCAAGTGTAATTAAATTCGTTGCAGTTAATGAAAAAGAATTTTTTAAAATTACATGCGGTTTTTAGACCTACAAACTATGTCAGGAAAAAAACACGCTATCAACTTACCTACAGTAGAATTTTTGCAGCCCGTTGTTCTATCACAGTTGCTAAGCAACAACATGAAAAAAAATGGCTTTAACGATGATAGATAAATTAAAATAACGGTTTCGATTATCGATTATCGGTAATTATCGGGGGTATTCTTAGACAAAACCTTACTAACATCACTCCCAGACTTGTACACAAAAATTCTGTAAATTTTAAAGAAAATCTGTTCAGCCGTTTCGGAATCTATAAGGAACGACCTCACACACAGACAAAGTTGCATTTATATATACTTGTACATATATATATATATATATATATATATATATATATATATATATATATATATATATGTATATATATAGCTTAATGTAAAAGGAAAAGAGAAAGTTCAATTTCACAAAAGGAGACTTATCCGGATAATGCCAAGCTCAACAATAATTATTTGAGCTTATACAATAGGGCAACAAGAGTATTAAACGAAGACGCAAAACTATATATTGGTAGGTATAGAATGGATCATTTATTGAATAATGGAATACAGGCAAAATTTTGGGGATAGAAGGGACTCTTTATGCCAGGGCATTTCGAAGCCTAATGCTACTCATCAGAAGAGTAGAGAAGGTGCTAGGTAGCATGGGGAAGATACGGCGTCTAGCGTAAGGTTCATTAGGGACGAAAAAGATTAAGAGGAATTATAGAATGTTGGGGGAAACTTTATTGAATTCTAAATAAATAAGGAGAAGTTTGTTATATATAGTATGATATATAAGATTGTATATGGTCTTTAACATAGTATTGATATTAAGGGGTATATGTATTATGGTTAAATAGGGGGTATATTGTTGCTGCGTGGTAATTTATTTTAACGGTTTGTGGGGTGTCTATTTTCTATGGAGTGGTTAATTTTGATTGGTGACACCTAAACGACAAATGGCGACTATAGCATCTCTTATAACTTGGGGGGAGTATGCAAGGTTGTAAAACTGAAAGGTAATATGCGGCAATATATTTATAAGCGTCTTCTGTTATAATATAGGAAGTATGATTATAAGGGAGCGGTCGGAGATTAGGGTGGCAATGACTATGAGTGCATTTAATTAATGCAAAAGGTTAAGTATACATATGTATGTCAAAGTGGAGGAGTAAGGAAACCATTACTTCTTATGAGAATGGAAAAATATACCAAATAATAGTAGGGTAATTATAATAGTACCATTGATAATAGTAATGAAAATAGTAATAATAGTAATAATAGTAATAATAAAGATGAAAATAAAATAGAAGTAAAATTGAAGATAAAAATGAAGATAAAGATAAAGACAAAATTAAAGATAAACGTAACAATAAACATTAAAGATAATATTACCAATAGTTCTGATAAAAGTAAATTCAAAATTAATGTTAATAACAGTGAAAATGAAGATAATGGTAGCGGTTATGATAGCAATGACGGGGATAATAACGGGGATAATAATAATAAAAGCAATAATAATAATAATAATAATAATAATAATAAAAATGATAAAAACAATAATAATAACAATAGTAATAGCGTTAAAAACAATGCAGTAATAATAATGATAATAATAAAGATAGTAGTAACAATACTTCTACCACTACCTCCACCATCATCACCACTAATACCAATAATAATAATGAAAATACTGTTAATACTAATTATTAGGGGTGCGTAAATGAAAGGGATACAGACAAGTGGGGGGGGGTCAGAGTAGCAGGAAATGAGGTCGAGGAGTGAGGGGTAAGTGGTTCCGTACAAAATAAAGTAAAATAAAGAATATTTGCCTGTATTCCATCCATTCTATATCTACTAATATATAGTTTTGTGTCTTCATGGTATACTCTTGTTGTCCTATTATATATATATATATATATATATATATATATATATATATATATATATATATATATATGTATATATATATATATTTATATGCATATTTAAAAAGATTTTTATATGTACATAGGAGGGAGTAGAAGACAGTAGTAGTAGTACCAGTAGTAGTAGTAGTAGATTAAAAAGAAGATAATGAAAATAGAGAAATAATAAAAAGAAGAAGTGAGCACAAAGACCTGTGTAAGCAAAAAGAAAGATAGAAATACAAAGAAGGAAAGAAACAAATTAAAAAAGAATAAAAATACAAAAAGAAATGGCGTTGGAGGCAATCTAGAAGAGATGGCCACGTTACTTATAGTGCTGCCTATGATGCTAATCTCAGGATACATGATTATTTCACTAGTTCAGACATGGCAAAACGAAAGAAATAAAAAAATACGGGTAAACAAAGATAAAGTATGAGGGTGGTTCTAAAATTATGCCTCCGATTTTTAACTCAAAAAGTTGAAGAGATATAAATACGGGAGTGGTACGATTAAAACGAGCGCAGCATTGTGCTCAAAATTTATATATTTTTAAAATATAGGCAGTTTCATTTCCAATACACTTTTGCCAGCGATGAACGAAAGCCTTGCTGCCTAGGTCGTAAATGCCAGCCGTCGGAGACCGGCCATTAACAGCGTTGTTGTCAAGTAAATTCTGACAGTGTTAAGTCGGGACTATACAGTGATGACACAGGACTGCCCTGCCAAACTTTTTCAAACATCCCGTAGTCCAAACTTTCGTGTAGCCTTACGTTGTCGTGTTGCAAGCGGATTATTTCCCTGTTTTATGGTCTTGATAACTCAACTACGTTCATTTTAATTTAAATGAACATCGTTTCCGAAACGATCGTACACTCAAGTTGATTGTGTTTATTTTTCCTTTTGAAACTGATTTATAGTTCACAATTGTTCATCTTTTTACTCAATATTAATATAACTCTAGGATAAATATACCTATTGAGCTTATTATATATTTACAGTACTATGTGCACTGTTCTTTAAAAGTATTAATACATTTATTAATACATTAAAATAGACTCTGCTCTTTAGATTCTGAGTCTAATTCCCTCTATAAAATATAATAATATTATTAATAATAATAATACTAATAATACATATATATATATATATATATATATATATATACACTCGTGAACAAAATAAAATGGGCCAAGATTAAAATTGGAACAAAAAAAAATGGGCCGTGATTGAAATTGGAAAGAAAACAATTTTTTAAATTTTTATCGCTTGTTTGCTAATAATTAGCTGTTATTTAGTATTTTTCAAATTATTAGAATTAAAGATGAGTCCAGGAAAAGTAAGACGACATCTTGACGAAAAAATTAAAAATCGAATTGCAGGATTACGACAGGAAAAATTAACTTACAAGCAGATTTTCGACATTTTGAAAGAAGAAAATGTGTCAACATCTCTTTCAGCTGTGAAGAGAATTGTGCAAAGGTTCGAAATTGAAAGCACAGTGAGCAGGAAATTTTGTTCTGGTCGCCCCAGAGCATCCACAATGAAGGACGATCACAGGCTTAAAATGACCGTTTTGAAAGATCGCAAAAAAACTTATGTTGACCATAGCAAACAATTCGAAACAGCAAAAGGAAATTCTCTTTCTAGAGTGACAATATCCAGAAGGATGAAGGAAATGGGATTTTCATCAAAAAGATGTGCAAAAAAACCTTTGTTAACTAAGAAGAACATCAGCGACAGAAAGACATTTGCATCATGTTATGGTACGAAAGATGCAGATTGGTTTAGAAATGTTTTCTGGTCGGACGAATCAAGATTTTGCCTTGCCAGTGATGCCCCTGAACGTTGCATCCGAAGATCCGCAGAAAGATTTTCACCGAATTGCATAAAAACCACAGTAAAACATGGAAACGGAGGAATAATTGTATGGGGGACCTTTTCTGCTGCAGGAGTTGAGGAAATTATCAGATGTGATGCGTCAATTAATGCCAAAGAATACATTCAAATATTAGAAAGAGGTCTATTACCAAGCATCCAGAAGTTAGAAATGAACAATGACATTATTTTTCAACATGATAATGCCCCTGCACACACAGCAAAAGTCACAAAAAATTGGCTTACTGATAATTCAATTGATGTGATGTTTTGGCCTGGCCAAAGCCCAGATTTAAACCCAATGTCTCGTGCATTAGTTAGAAAAACTTTCCAACAAAGAAAAATTATGGGAAGCAGTACAAAGAGAATGGAATAACATCTCATCTTCACAGTGCTCTAAGTTGGTTGAGAGCATGATAAAAAGAATTGATCTATTAAAAAGATCTAAGGGCAACTCCATTCCATACTAAGTTTTTATTAAAGTAAATATCTTGCTCTTTATATTTTTTTACTCATTTTCGTTTATTATTTAATTGCATTTTGTGTAATGCAGCTTTTTGTGCAATAACTTGTAAATTTCTTTCCTGGCCCATTTTTTTGTTCATGAGTGTATATATATATATATATATATATATATATATATATATATATATATATATGAATGTTTACTTCATTTAATCACATCAATTAATATACGAAGATATAATTTTATGCGTACATTTTTAGTATTTACTTCAACAGTGCTCAATACACAGGTAGAGCTCGGCAGTAAAAATATTTTCATAACGTACTATGTATACACACACACGCGCGCGCACACACACACACATATATATATATATATAATTATGTTTTCCATTTTATGTTAACTTCTATACTAGGTCTTCTTAGAAGGTAATCACCACCCAGATGTCTTTTGGTCTTTTGTTCAGATTTCTTGCAGTTCTAGTTGTTTCAGTAGAGGGTTTCTCATAAACTGCTCATCTCATCTTGATATCTATTGCTGTTACTGCATATTGCTTTTGCTACGTGTTGTCGGTAACAGGCGATTCTTTTCTTTATTTTATATGGATAGATGGAGTTGAAGTTTAGATATTAATCAGTGATGGTAAACTTTCGATATACGAGTTGCCTTAAATGAGTTTCCAGACTTTTTTTATTCCTTTTTATTAAATTTAAGATTGTCATAGACTCTTGAAAATTAAGTATGTATTTGCTATACATCTTATGAGATGACTGACTAATTTTTTATGATTCAAATAAACAGCTACAGCAGGAATTCGAATACACCCCACTAAAGCCTGATTGTGAGAGCTGGTGAATTTCAAAAATGCCGCCTGGACGTGAGGATACTTTAGAAGAACGATATGCAATAAAATTTCGTTTTAAACTTGTGAAAAATGACACAGAAACGCAAGGAATGCTTTTGGACAACCTTACATGAATCGAACCCCATTTTTCTTAGTGGCACAAGAGATTCAAGGAAGGAAGGAAGGGGGTCTGTGAGGGATAATGAGAGGTGTGAGAGAAGTAAGCAAGTCAGAACATTGGAGTTGATTGGCCAAATAAAAGAATTTCATGCAATAACCGCGCATGTCTATAAACTGTTCGCAAGAAACTGAACGTGCGACAGATTTGCACAAAGTTTATCTCAAGGCTGTTCAGAGAAGATCAGAAATACCTTTTCATGACAATTCTTGGTGCTCTGGTGATTTGCGATGAAAGCTGGATCTACTGCTATGACCCAGAAGCCAAGAGACAAGTTCCCAATAGAAGCATGCTTGCTCTTCCAGACCCAAGAAAGCCAGACAGAGCATATTCACTCATAAAGTTATGATGACCCGTTTCTTGACAACACGGGCATGATCTTCATGCATTGCGTTCCCACTGAACAAACAGTCAACAAAGAATACTATATTGAGGTTTTAAGGTAGTTCATGAAGAGTTTCTTTCAGAAGAGGCGAACACTCTTCAAATCGGATCAGTGGACAATGCACCAGTCTATAACTCCATCCTTGTCAAAGACTATTTGACCAAGATGTGCATTAAGGCAGTTCCTCACCCTTCAGACATTGTTCAAACCTTGCTTCCGGGACTTGTAGTTATTTTCTAAGATCAAGAGGCTCTTGTTATGAGACAATTGAGGAGCCGAAAAAGGTTGTGACGAGAGTTGTTAACATGCTCACACAAGACGGCTTTCATGGGACCTTCCATTGTTTAAACGGTACCACAATGCATTGTAGCCGGAGGAAATTACTTCAAAGGGGACTAAAATTCATATGTGTATTATCAATAAAAGTGCCCATATAAAAAACGTCTGAAAACTTATTGAAGGCGCCTCGTGCACATGACATAAACCTCTTACTAGTGCGAGTTATCAGAACATCTAGGGACGATAATTTGTCTACGTTAACAAATCAATTTGGATCACATTAGAAAATGTTAAAAAAAATATGAAAAACAACGTTTGTGTTGTAAAATGCAACATGTACAGAAAGTAAGATTTTTTTTATCACCAAACAAGTAATAAATTGACAATATTAGAAAAAAACATTTCTTAATTAGTTATCTGATGCCCCCTGTTAATAAAATTTTAAATCACTTCTGAAATTAAACCACGTTTGGTAAAAAAGAAACTTCAGGCTATATTTTACTTGTTCACCAAGATTCCGTCATAAATTCCCTAGAGTCTTTATTTTACAAGTCTTCCATTATAGGCAAATAAACTTTTATGACCCTCTCATCAGTTACGAGGTGTTATACAGTATCACCTTCTCACTAAATGGCAGTATTTAATTATGAGGTAATCTCAAATATTATATTTATTAAATCAATCCCTAAATACAAAAGAGCGTTATTTAAAAGAAGCGCAACCATTGGCTAATGAAAACGTTAACACTCGGGTGAAAATAATTACCCATATAATTGATTAGTTAGAAAGAATGTATAAAAACAATCAGTTATACAAATCCAATTTACTTAGCATAATTGTTCCTTACAAGACTGAAACACGGACGCTTCTCTGTAGCTTTATTGCCATATCATACTACACACAAACATACGGTATTAAAAATGAAGACTATGCAGTAAACAGGCACGCCAACACCAGAGATTAGTACAGCAATGATTCGTGTCGCTACCGACGCTTCCCCTTTTCTCATTTTCTTTCTTTCTAAGGAACGTTTCCAAGTAAAACTCCAAAGAGTCCGGCCGACTTTCGCGCAGGCAGAAAAGCGTGAAGATAAATTGGAGTGTTTCTACCGAAATTTGGACAACAAAGTTACACCAGCCGGATATGTTTTGAAACCCTATTTTAAGACGCATTCATGTTGATATCCAACACATTGAAATATTCGCCTTTAATTCACTATTTGCCCTCCTACCTCCTTCTTAGAACCAGTACTACAACCTCTCTACAAATCTCTCCCTTTCTTTACCTATAGAATCAATTATATATATATATATATATATATATATATATATATATATGCACATGTAAATACATATATATGGAGAGAGAGAGAGAGAGAGAGAGAGAGAGAAGAAAAAAAGGGAGATGTGTATAAATTTATGAAGTAACTTAGCTCATTGAAGTATTCTTAGTACTACAAACTCTCTACATAACTCTCCTTTTCACTATGTATAGAATCAATTATATATATACATATATATATATATATAGTTGTAATTTATAAAATATATATAGCGATTAAGCTACACTGAATATTCCGCGTTTCATCTACTCTAGGACTCTTCAGGCTTATGCGCGAATTCTGTGGCTGTTTATCGTTTTTATATGCTCCTCTTCTAAAATCTCAATAGAAGATGCGCATATAAAAACGATAAACAACCACAGAATTCGCGCATAAGCCTGAAGAGTCCTAGAGTGGATGAAACGCGAAATATTCAGTGTAGCTTAATTGCCATATATATTTTATAAATTACTAAATTACTAACTAGCTCTACCTACGTATTGAGCACTTTTGAAGTAAATACTTAAAGTTTACGCATAAATCTATACTTTCGTATATTAATTTTATGTGAGTACATTAAGTAGTTATATATATATATATATATATATATATATATTAATTATGAAGGAAAGACATGTTTTGATATTCATGATTAAAAGAAAAAATGGGAGGCCAGCTGATCGGTTTCGCCGTCACTCTTCTAAAGCTGGGACGAGGGATTTATTTATTTATAAAAGCTAGATAAGCCCATGACAGAAAATATAAGTTTAAAATATGTTTAAAATAAAGTGTGCTTACGATGAAAGAAAAAAGAACAAAATGAGGGAAACGCTAGATATGTAAAATAAACCTACGTCTGACAAATGCACAATAGTAGAATCTACTAATGATTAATTGCGGTAAAACCTATGAGAAATTCCTTTTGTTTATTAAGAAAACATCTCTTCAAACGGACGTGAATGGTTTCCAAGATCTTCAGGTGAAAATCGGAATGAGCACGATTCAAATAGTAAAAGAGTCAATGCTGAAGTTCGTAGCACATGACGGGTTTTTAAGCGAATGATCGACTATTGAAGACCTAGATATGTTACTCATGACGTCTATTGGTAAGTAAGTCCCATCCCTAATTCTGCTAGGTACGTGCTGCTGAATTCTACAATCCAATCTCAACGCTGTTCAACCCACGTAGTCTGCACTGTAATTAAATTTGAATGAATAAATTACATTATTGTAATAGTGACATATATATATATATATATATATATATATATATATATATATATATATATATATATATATATATATATATATGAAATTTATTTATACAAACATTGATGTCTACATATGTACATACATGTTTCTGTAATCACCCGCGTTGGGGGATTACGTCTTCAGGCCAAGAATTATCGTTGAGAACGATAATTTTTGTCCTGAAGACGTAATCCCCCAACGCGGGTGATTACAGAAACATGTATGTACATATGTAGACATCAATGTTTGTATAAATAAATTTCATATATCTGTTCTGTTTACTCATTGAGCACTCTTTGGTAGACACATGTTGTTTCATTGGATGTACTTCTAGGAAACTAAACTCTACTGGCTGCACACACACACACACACACACACACACACACACACACATATATATATATATATATATATATATATATATATATATATATATATATATACCCTCCTGATCCAAACTTTAAGACCACTTCAAAATCTTAAAAAAAAACTTTTTAAAAGATAGATTTTAAACTCCTCCACTTAAGGTTACCAAAACTACAACTTGAAAGTTCATGAAAAAAGCTACATTCCGAACATGCGCGGACAACACTAGCCATCACTTACAATATAAAGAATTACATTGCTTAATACTAATTTTCGGAAAATATAAATGCGATATTCGTTTTCAGCATACCCGAAACCTATAGAAAACAAGTTAATTAAGGTAGCTTTTGTGTTGGCCAAAATTGCCAGATAAACTCGACCCCTAAAAAAATAACAGACGCCCCCCCAAGTGGTTAAAAGTGAGTATACATTTTACCTTAAATTAATATAAAAAAGTGATCCTCCACGTTTTAAACCATAATTTCTTAATATTGTTGAAAACTACTCGTTTGAAAGTTTTAAACGTTGTTTTCGTTTTCAACATCCTCGAAAACCTTTATAGTGGTAATTTTTAAGGATTTTTTTAAAGGGGGGAAGATACTGCACCTTTGCCGAAACATTTTATGGCTATAAAAAGTGTCAAACATAGGCTCTGGATGATGGATAATCTCCTAAATATGTGACCTTACGAGAAAATATCACATCAGCCACTCCTCAATTTAGATCATTAGCTTTCCGACGAGCCTTCATTTGTTAAATTCTGATTATTAGTCGCTGAGATTTCGAACTTATAAAATTATCAAAAAAAGGTAGTATATATATATATATATACATATATATACATATATAGATATAAGGATATGTCTATACTCGTAGCCAAATTGAATATTGAAATGCTTATATAATTCTATGGGACGAAATTACATGAAAATTTGCAGGCTTTTTGAAGATTATAATCTTATTCTATGGTTAAAATTTTATAACAATTGGCAAAAAAGAACCTATATTTTTAAACCAATAAAATATGCCCAAATTTGCCTACATTTGTATATGTAGTGTCCTGGCAATCCAGCTTTAGTTTTGCTGCTTTGGAATGAATCTTGCTAAAGGTATTTTTTTTGCTTGGTTTTGTGCCTCCCTAATATATATATATATATATATATATATATAAGTGAAGTAGGGAAATGAAACTTCCATTTCTGGAAACAAACGCCAAAATTGGCACACGTACTCCTTAGATATTACTCTTTTGATAAAGCACATTAGCCACCTGGATCACTTCACTTATGCTTGATTATGCTGGGTATTTACTGTTGAAATCCTTAGCATGACTTTATTGGAGATTGAATCCCAGTCTTACTGCCCACTTGAAAGCATTATCATCATCATAATAAACGGTCAAACTTTGTAGTTATAATAGTCAAACATTGAATAAACCCCAAAACTTGATATGCCTTTAAAAGATGAAACAAGCCAATTAATGAATCGCGTTCGATAGGTATTGTACTCCGGCATTAAACAACCCACAATAGATGTGATAAGACATTTACTAGACCAAGTGAAACTTTCCTATATTATAATGTGCCAAATCCGTCGATAGAATAGACACGATTAGTACAGAAGATTAAAATATAGTTTTAAAATTGACTGATCTTAAAGCTGACAGTGGCTTAGAAGTATGGATCAAAGTTGAGCTTGACTCATTGTTCGTCTCTGTTTGATTCGGGATTATACACGCTCAGTTCTAGCTAGAAAATCGATTCTAACGTTCTTTAATTAACGATGGCACTTTGATTATTAAATAATCTAAGTTTCATCACCACGGACAGTTCGCAAGAATACATTTTCCTTTATTTGAAGACACACATACACACACACACACACACACACACATATATATATCTATAATATAAGGCTGAACGTCTGTGTTTGTGTCTGGTCACGAATAGGCTCCTATGTGGTTGACTATTATAGAAAACTGATCACATATAATGATAGAAGATGTATCGAGACACAGGAATGGGTATGTTTGATCTGGTATAATGATGACTCATTAAAATTGTGGGGTCTGCGTACGCGCCTGGTCCACAAAGTATGGAAATAAAAAAATAAAAAAATTAAAAAAAACACGTTTACAAGTGTTTTTGATATAGATGTACATAAGAATACTTTGATAAGTAGGTTTTAACTTAAATAGGGATGGTATAATAAAATTGTGGGGTCTGCGTTCGCGCCTGGCCTCCATAGAATGGAAATACGCACAAACTTTAATAAAGACTTTTCATATCTATCTGTGTAAGTATACTTTGATAATTATGTTTCAGTTTGAAGAAATATGGTATAATAAAATTATGACGTGTTCGTTCGCGCCTGACCCCCATAGAATGGAAATATGTCACAACGTTTAACAAGGTCTTTTTAATATAGATCCACAGAGTATTATAGTAAGTGTTTCAGTGTGAACAGCCATGGTATAATAAAATATGGGGTTTATCTATTTTATTTTTACTGTCATCATATTTTGCTTTGGTTTTGATACCCCCAAATTCGAAGCTATCTCTTTACAACCCTTCCTTTTCATAACCTATCATACTTTCATAAATCAGAGTTCATTTTCTGTAGGCTGTTTTTGAACCCAGTCAACGACGGGTACTTTTGCTAGTATATGTATATAAGCAGAACGTCCGGCGTTGACCGGTCGTAAAATGCACATACATATTATATTTTAATTAATACAGAAACTGAGACATGTGCATGCGAATATTATGTTTTTTTTTCTAAAGAGATTAGTTTTTGTGAGCAAAAAGAAAAAGAAAAAATGTTCGAGGTCAAAACCAAAACATAAAGGCAATGTGTAAAGTACGAGAACCATTAGACCAGCGTGACACCACTTTAAAAGGTGTTTTCACACTACTTATTTCAAAAATAAGGAATCTGCAATGTGAATTATTCGTGAAACAATTCGCAAACAGATAAAAATCTGATAATTCCCACGTACCTATTTTTCAATTTTTACCCTTTTAGAAGTCCTTTTTTTCGGATGAAAACAAAGCAAAAAGTTTTCCATGTGTCGGAATATTCTATATACTAAATTTCAAGTTTGTAAATAAAAGATTCGTTGAGTATATATGTTGAGAAGTGTCCTCACACACATTCTCACTAACGCCAATTTTTATAAAAATGCGGCAAAGGCTACCATTTCCAAATAGGGCGCCAGAGCCATGCTCCAAGATTTTCAAGGTCCTGGATATGACCTTAAACTATATCCAGTGGTGACGCCCTAGCTTTCGGGCTTTGGGGAGTGTGAAGCCACCCTTTAATTGCCATTGCTCCCAGGTCCACTCTGACCCCGAGTAGTAGTACCTGTTAGGGTCCCAACTATGGGTTAAATAGAAACCGACGTGAAAACAACAAATATATTCTATTAAAACATTTGTTCTTCAAAATCTTTGGATTCGGCATTAAATAACCTAAAAAGGGTTGATATGCCGTAAAACAACAATAACCAACCAACCAACCAAGATGTTCAAAGACAATCCGCTGAAACACCAAGTCGCATGTGATTATCTCCCGAGGTAGAAGATTGCCTACTATGTGTATTTCATTCGAGGACATAGCTATCATAAAAAAGAAAGCCTAGTAAGAAATTAAAATTCAGGGAATCTTGCTTATAAATGGTGTCTGATGACTATGGATCCAATTAACGCAACTCTGAAATATGTGCATTTTCAGATGGGAGATTGTGATCACATTTTACCCCCGAAAACCTATAAAATTGCTTCAATAAATAAGAGAATTTTGGGAAATATTTATTAATTATATATAATACTTATTGGTAAAATATCACATAAAACTTGAAGGCATCTGAATCAGCACTCAGGGAGCCCGGACGTCTGAGCAGGTGGTTCCCCAGGCCAGACGAATGCCCGATTCCATTCAACGTTATTCTGACATTTCCTGTCATTGTTTAAAACAATAAAAATATCTGTTTTTTACAAATCACAATACATTCGTCCGTTTCTATAGGTTATCTGCCGCTGTCCGGGATTCAATTAATGTTTAACGGACAATCTCAGCATATTTACCCGGCCTTACTCAGGGCTTTAGGAGATTTGAACCCCACCAATGGGGAGCAGTATCGCCCCTCAAGACGGTCACGTCATAATAAAAAATATATTATTCAAATGATCCATTTTGGCATTTATAATTTCAATATAATATCGAACAAATGACTCGCGCGTATTATAGAGGCCCAATTTTCACAAACTCTGCATTAAATTAAGGTGTATGTTGGCTATAACGCGTTGAATGTTGTCTTTCAAGTAGTCTATAATGTCTGGTTTATTAGTGTAGACATTGGACTTTACATATCTGATTTTGAGGGAATTTTTGTTTTAAAAGGCTCGGTTACTTTTGCTTGTAAATTAAATACTCTTTGCTTTCTTTACCTTTCATAGAAGAGTGATATTTTTGGCTTGTACTTAATTCTGCTTAGATATGATATATCAGACCCCCCAGTATTTTTGGAATCGCTTTTAACACCGATTACCCGATGTCAATCTTCGGCCAGTTTTTACAGCCTGAGACCTGGTTCAATCTCTAGTCTAGATAGAACATTTCTTATTTTCTCTGAGTTTGTTTTGCAGAAACAAATACGTAAGCGAACATTAAGCGTTTGAAGTTTGCCAATCGAAAATCATCGCAATGGTTATTTACAATGTACGCGAATATAAGATAATTCTTATCCACGCGTTTTGACAAGTTAATACACTTCTATCGTTTGAGGAATAATGTTGTGTTAGGGCTAAATACATCAGACGAAATTAATTGTTCATAGATTTCTAATACTTTGTTTTCTTCGGTCGTATATAGTCAACATGCTTATGTTTTGTTGTTCCCAACTTTAAAAAAATCATAATCTACCATGCAAAGATCTTTATATCTCCTATAGAAAAATTGTAACGTTTTATCTTTATCAAGAAGATAATTGAATGGCTTACTAGAATTCCACATTGTTCTGTGAAAAAAGAGTACTTTTAAGTAAGTTCATTTTTACATAATGTTTTAGGAAGTAATTTTCTTGTTGATTTTGGAATTGAAGGAAGGAGCTGTTGTTCTTCGTCTGTTGCAGATTTTGTTGAAAAGCAAGTTTTCTTCCAAAATTTTTTGTTGCTGCAGCATACATTCCTTTTTTTCTTGTGGAGAAGCATACTTTCCTCAGTCATGAGCTCATAATCAAGTTGTGACTTCATTATTTGGACAGTACCTGTTTTAAACTCCTCCATAATGTCTTCAAATATGTTCACCGTTCAGAGACAAAGCGGAATTTAAGAAAAATACATTTATATATTATACACACATATATATTATACACACATATATATTATACACACACACACACATACAAACACACACACACACATATATATATATATATGTGTGTGTGTGTGTGTGTGTGTGTTTGTGTGTGTCTGTGTGCGCGTGTGCGTTTGTGTGTGCAGTGTTGTGAATAAACTCTTCCCACACCTTGTGAATATTGTTATCAACTCGGAACACAAATGAATGACCACAAATGTATATTCGACCTGATATCGGCGTTTTTGTCATTTTTCCTTAACCATCAACCATGACAACTGGCGAACGAGAATTCGAGAACTCACGGCGAAAATTCAAATTTGAAATGATTTGTCAGAGAAAAAAAAACGATTTAGATGTCGTACATAGAAAAACGAACATCTTCAAACCAGTAATTAAAAAATACTTACTAAAAGTTTTAAGACTTTCTTTGTTTTCGCTCTAACCACAACATTTTATTATTCTTCGACCTAAAAAGGAAAGTGCTTCTAAATCATAAGGATGAGGATTTTCACCCTTTTCATTTAAAAAATATATAAATGTATTTTTCTTAAATTCCGCTTTGTCTCTGAAGGGTGAAGACATTATGGGGGAGTTTAAAACAGTTACTGTCCAAATAATGAAGTCACAACTTGATTATGCTCTTAAGATTGAGCAGGAAAATCCGACGTTGCCCAGGATTGAATGATGATAAACGCGTGTTTCACACTCCTATATTTTTATTGTCATCGAAATCGGTGAAATCACTCATTTTTCTATCAAATTGGCTGATTGCCTGTTCTAGTTGGGAACACATTGTTATGCAACGGGAGGAAGCTACACGTGTCTGTCCGCAGTGACTTCGTCCACAATACATTGTGGTCTACGTTGCACTGTAGAGAAACTTCTGTTGATTTTATAAAATTATTTTTAGATATTATGCCATGAATTAAAGTTTAAAATGCAAAAATCTAGTAGCATGATTCAATTGTGATCTAAACAGAAACATTCACTTCGAACGCGCATCTGTCAAAGAACTTACTGTTTATTATATATGACTATCTTTTCTGTTTGTACTGGCATAATAGCTTGAATTTAAGTTTAAAATGAAAAGGTCAAGTATCATGTTGAAATTGTGCTTTAGATAGAAACAATTATTTCGAACGCGTTCTTGTCATATCAAAGAACGAACTGATAATATGTCGGGCCTTTTGGCTTGTGTGGTAATAAAACTTCTTTAACGCATTTGTGATGTTAGGCTGTATAAGATGTTAACTTTGATCAAAATTACCTGCCCCCCCTTTTCATCGGATTATTTCGATTAGCGACTGTCGATATTCATCGAAAATATTCTAAGAACATTACCAGATACTTAAAATATATTCGTGTGAAATCTCGTAAAAAAACAAGCCTAGCCATTTCGGAGGGAACGAGCTCAAACGTACACAGACAAACTTCCTTTTTACGGAATTATAACTAAGACATTAAACTAGCGCGTCTATGCAATGCTCACGACTTATGTTCGTGCGAACACCCTAAATTGTCATTGCATTCGCCTAAATTCGGCGTTTAATAGTTATTAATTCCCTTTATCCCACTGAATATTGTTTGGTAATCCTGAGATAAAGGCTAAGCAAATGGAGCAAAATGTGGCTTCGTGGCTTGGTTCGAGTCTCATGACCGGCAGAAATTGTTACTCTATAATGATAAGTGCATAATCATGCAACTCTAGTTTCTTTAAATATAAATGAATAATAATTATATATAATAACAAATCCTTTAAGAAAACTCAAGGATGAGCACTGCCTGCCTGCGGAATTATGACTAAGACAGTCAACTACAGTCTATGCAATGTTCACGATTTCTGCTCATGCGAACACTCTTAATTGTCATTGTATTCGCCTGAATTCGGAATTTAATAGTTATAATTCCTTTCATTCCCGTGGCAATTGTTTGGTAACCCTGAGGTAAAGACCCAGAAATAGAGCAAAAGGTGGCTTCGTGGCTGGGTTCGAGTATCATGAACGGTAGGAATTATTACCCTACACTGGTGAAAGTGAAATTGTCTGTGTGTGTGCATGTGTGTGTACAAACTACTCAATTTTCAGTCTACAGACTCGAGATTTGACATAAGGGGTATTGAGATTTGGGAGAATATTTTTAATCGATTTTCGGCCATGAATTTGGCTGTCAAAGTGTCAAAGTTCAACGATTTAACCTTTGAAAACTCTACCAAACTCCTCCGCCAATTTTGGATCTAAACACTTGAAATTTTAGAGGTAGGTTACTTGGACATGGATCGAACTTTTTGACTTGAGCCCAAAACAATACATTTTCAGGAATAAGAATTGGGATAAAAAAACTGACCTCTGCAGTCTTTACCAAAATTACTTAAATTAATTAATTTTTGGTCTAAACTTTTAAAATTTTACATAGAGTGTATTCCGATATGAACAAGCATTTTTTTTCTCATTTTAGCCGAAAATTTGGCTGCCACAGGGTCAAAGTTGCGGTTTCTAACAAACTATTCAGCCAAATTTGTGTCTAAACGCTTACAATTTTAAACATAGTTTACCTGGACATGAGTCAACCTTTTAATATATATATATATATATATATATATATATATATATATATATATATATATATATATATATGCACGTAAAGTTAGGAACAGTACGTAGGGCCCGATTACAGAATGGCTTAACTGCTAGTATATATATATATATATATATATATATATATATATATATAATGACGAAAATTTGTCTATCTGTTTTTACATTTGGATGCTCATTACAGACGTAAACGGCATAACATCGATATACGCAGCTGTAAAACACAATAAACATTAAACACCCGTAGGTGAAGGATAATTCTGAGCTGTTCCCAAACTGAGGCGTCTCGGGTTGCTGTTTTAGTTTTACATATCATCCGCCACTTATTAAGGCATAGAAAACTCTCGAGGCTAAGAGTTAACGGATTTATTGTTGAAATCTATGAGAGGATTGAAAAAGCGCTATTATAACACCCACTCAAATCAACAGTCGATTCAGAAAACAGCAATTCTTCTCCCCTTGTCAAAATTACTACTCATAGAATGTAGGGACTAAAAGACAAAATAGGAAGTAGCGAGAGTTATATGAGTGAGAAAAAATAAGCCCAAATTCTGTTTCCTACGCTCCATATCGTTTATGGGAATATCAACGACATTGCTTTTTGTGGAGGAGTACTATCATCACTATTACCGTAATTAAATGTTATACTATTTTTCTACAGATATGCCCTCCTTTTTTCTTCAGGTGCGTTTATCCTTACTGTTGGGATAGCGAGACAGTACTACTGTTAAAAGGAAAGTAAGACGCCCCCCCCCTTTCCTACACTTATCTGTGGGAGACCCTTGGGCATGATCAAGAACCCATTTACCTCCCCCCTCATGTTATCAGGATAACATAAGGACATGAAAGGCAGGTGATGTGATACGGAAGCAAAAGATACGTCTGGGAACTAGAGTCAGGACAATCGCATAGTATGGACACTGCTCGGACAGAAAGAAACTGCAACCTTCTGTCTGTACAACTGCAAAGTACTTATAATATATAATACATAAAACTCTTTATTTGACAAATTTATAATGGATCAAACTATTTATTTGAGAAACAGCATGAATAGGGTCCTGAATCGGAGCACTTCGCTCGGTAAGGATTACTATGATAGACAGTTGGCACCTGATCGTCATCAAACTACTCCCTGATATCCGGCAAAGAATAACGAGGAAGATCGTGAGTAGAAGAAGCAGAGGACAACAACAAGAAATGTACTGAGCAACACAAAACATGATGAGCAACATTGAATTCATGAATGCCTCGGGAGAGAAAGATAGAGGGAGAACCTTAGCCGTCAATGCCTGTAACAAGCATGACACCAGTTAAATGAATGATGAAGTTTGGGGAACGCATTGCGCAGTACGTAATATAGATGTAAATAGCAACAATGATGGGGACAATAACCCGAAGTGAAACAACGTACACCTTCATCTTTATGAAAGTTTTTTACTGAATATTCATGGCGTGTTGAAATTGCCTCTAGTCCTATGATTCTGCTTGAGCGTATCGTTAAATAAGCGTCGAAGCGTTGACGAGCCGCTATCCCGCGGCAAAACCAGAAGTAGGCAGGAATATTCGAAACCCAGAGAGAATTTAGCGACGGTCATTAAAGGAAGACAAACATTGGTCAAGTTGACGGGACGCAGACCGAAGCCGGATACAATGTCGTTTGCTCGATCGGTGATGGGATACCGATCAAGAACAAACAGACTTTGAGATTTATTGCTTTCTCAGGATTGTTACTTGCAAATACTCCAAGATGGACGAAATTGGACGACCAGCGATGGCATCAAATGGAAATGTACATTAAGGTTAGGGATAGAGCTGAAGGTGGTCGGAAAACAGACCGGCCATTGTTGAACGGCATCTCCCCACTCCCACACGCACGCGTCGAAAGGAGAGACGATGATTCGGGGGAAAAAGTTAAATAAAAATAAATTGAGAGCAATATAGAAAATTCGGACGAGTAAACTACAAAAATATAATACATTGCCTCTAACGCTTTAATAATAATAATAATAATAATAATAATAATAATAATAATAATAATAATAATAATAATAATAATAATAATAATATATATATATATATATATGTCGGTATATTTAGGCAGCATTTTTTCATTCAAGCCAACATTATTAAACGGAACGGAGACGCTTTGCTTTGTGATTTTTTTTTAATTTTTCGATTTTCCATATAATCTTTTTCGTATCAATACCGGAAATATAAATAAAGGTTCCATAGTTGTTACTGTCACGAACGCTTTCGAGTCATCCACGAATAATCCTCATGTGTTGAGGAAGTAAAAATACGAAGGAGCGAAAAATGGAAATTAAAAATTACTTTTCACTTCTTAATTTCCATTTTCGTTCTTTCGCATTTTTACTTTCTTAACACCTGAAGATGATTCGTGGACGCTAAAAACGTCATATGTATAGTCTATGAATTATAAAGCCAAAATATAAAAATATCAAACATCTATAATAAAGATAATATTATTTTCAGTGTCCGAGGCAAATATATTAAAAGATGATTGGGACAAGTATAAATATAAATATAAGTAAGCGTTTTAAGATTATTTTAGATAGAATAATTTTATCTTACTTTTGATGCTAATGTTATTTGTCTTATTAAATTCTAGACCGGAAATATTAGGATTTAATTGAGGTCTTGACTGAATTGTATAGGATCGCTATTCCGCAGACGAAACGAGATTTTGAAACGGCACATAATGTAAGTTGTGGCTGAGCAAACCAAACTTTTCTTTCCATGTGGATTGTGATAGGTAATTCAGAGGCATATTAAACAGAATCGCAAACCACTTACATTCCTTCAACAACGAAAATACACAGAATAAAAAGGCACTTCTTTAACTACCTTGATTAAAAAAAAACCTTACACTTAATTTCTTATTCAATGAAATGGGGTATACCAAAAAGTAAAATCATACACACCAGGGTTTAAACTTTGTAATCCGAAGAAGTTAGAATAATTACTGTTACTAAACATACAATAAATACAAAAAACGAATTGATTTCACAATGCCAATTCTATCGGAAATTTTCTGTTTCTATGTTTATCCTTGTAGTCATTTCACTAGTAAGGGTGCTGGAGGTAAACGTTTTATCTGGACTGACGTTATCCGCCTGATAGTCAGGGATCCGATTGACTACTGTATACTCTTTAACCCTTATCCTCTAGTGGCCCCTGGGCCTTGAAAATTGGTGATTCCTTATGTAAAAAATACAGCCAAATTTAAATAACATAGATAATTTAAAATTAGGCAATAAAAATAATACTCAGTATATATTATCATTTACTCAGCATACTCAATCTTACCATATTCTCTTATAAATATTCTAATATGTACATTAGGAAAGTTTCAATCAGATTCATTGATCGTTTCTCTTTTTAAATTGTTAACATGTATAATAGTGTTAACTTTGGCCGAAATCAGAGTGTTCCTTTTGTAATCAGATTTTTTCGATAATCAATTTTTGATACTTATCGGAGGCATTTCGATACAAAACCTATCTATGAACACTCCCAGGCACACCAAATACATTCGTGTAAAATTTCAAAATAATCGGCCCGGAAGTTTAAGAATCCATAGGAAACGAACTCCCACAGAAAAATTGGCTTATATCTATGTATCTATCTATTTATCTATCTATCTATCTATGTATATATATATATATATATATATATATATATATATATATATATATATATATATATATATATATATATATATATAAATTTACTTACGTGTAAATGTCTCAGAAATCAGTGGGTCCCTTCCGTGGGCTAACATTTTATCTCTGTATGAAATACGTAGATATCCGATTATTCAACTAAAGTTCTCCTTTACCTCTCTAACTTCCCTCTATCTTGTAGTCTCTTGCCGATTTCAGGACAAGAATTCATTTCTCGTATCAGCCAGTTTATAGCCGTGTGGATGAGATCTTATTTTAGCTTTCAATCCTATGTTTTCTTTTTGCTATATTTGGCCGTTTGTCCTGAAAAACCCTTGTATTGAAACCAAAAACACTAGTAGATAATTGAAATATATGTGCGTGTAAACGTGATTTAAAGACTAAAAACTCTCGGTTGGATAAGAAGACTTGTTAAAAAGAAAAAAAAACGTTTGCATTTTTACAAAGTGTCACCGCTTATAAAGGCCTGGTCATCTCTGGAGGACAAAGGTTAATGAGTGTAACATGCTCAGTGAAACAATAGTGATCGGTAGTAATGAAAATTGGGCAACATTTGATTATTCAACAAGAATTTGCTTACATTGGACTTGAAAGTCAAATGCAGTTAATAGTCAGCCCCTACCGTCCATGTAAAAAAGTTAAAAAGTAATCGTGTTTGCGCCGACTTCTCTACGGGTTAAAACTCAATACAAAAAGACGACCACTTTCTAAACTTGAATAAATTTTCACTTATCTAAACGGACAAAGCATATTCTTTTAAGTCGGTCTGATTGACGCATTACTTCAAATTTCAATCAAGAAAAATAGCTCGAAGTTGTTTTGTATTAACACCCATAAGGGCTTATTCAAATTCGAAAGGTTAACTTTTGGGGTCAAGGCGGCTTCTATCATTTTTCAACAAACTATGGACACTAGTTTGGGCAGATTTCATTTCGCAATGGGATACATGGATGACATTATCATAATAAATTATACCAAAGAACAACACCGAGAACATATCCATAAGGTATTCCACCATATACTGTTATGTAATAGGTCGAACACAAAAAAGTATTTTAGTTATTTATCTGTCTGTCGTTCTATCTATTTATCTATGTGCATTATCGATATATTTCTAGGTCTAGTTATCTATCTATTTCTGTATCTATCCATCTCTATCTATCTATCTATCTATCTATCTATCTATCTATCTATCTATCTATCTGGAGAGATAAACAAGAGATGAATATGATGATACTCTGAGTTTTTTTTTTACAAGGAAGTCGCCACTTATCAAGGTCCGGAGGCCACTTGGGGATAAGGGTTATTGCGTATACATTAATGAATGGGACAATATCGTAGTAATCGCTAGTAATGGAGATCTGATAAAGTGTCTTACTTTAGGTGGCGGTTCAACAGGAACTTGTTTATGTTGGACTTGAAGACATAAAAGTTGTAGTCAGGTGGGAAACAGGCAAACGGAGGAGAGTTCCACAGGCGTGCACTTCTAAGAAAAAGGCTTTGTTTACGGAATCTACGTTTTGATTTAGACACGGATAAAAAGCGGGGGAAATTATTGATAGTGGTTTCAGCTAGTGGTTTTAGTAAGCTTCTGATTTCTTTCTATCGGAGAGAAAGGATTTAATAACTGAAAGGTAGTTTTCAGCTATTTCGTGAAATCTTGTTAAGTAGACCTTTATGTCAAACCATGTCAAATGCTTTTGTATACGGCAAGTACAATTGCTCTAGGAACGAAGTTTACTAATTTTATGTGATATTACAGTTAACACACCAGCTGTAGGACTAGCCGAACAGAAACCACTTGACCGTTGATAATGCTTGGAATAAACTGTTCCTGTGGCGGCTTGAGGACGACACAAGGTAAAACAGCAGAGACGTATTTCCCAGTTAAGTAATACGTTAAGCATCTTGCAGCACATAAATTATCACGAGTTTCAGAATTTAATTTATCTTTGTAAAATAGTTTACTTTTATTTATTCATCGTTGTTTTCACGTGTAAGGCAGGTACTTGGCGAGGAAATAAAATATGAAAGATACAAACGATAAATGTTGAGGATCGGTTGCTATAGGTTTCGCGTGTGGTCTCCGGGTAACAACGACGAGCCGGAGATGTATTTTGACGTATTGAACATTACGTGTTTACTTAGCAATATGGAGACGGAGAGTTTTGTTTTCTAGCAACGTCATCGGACATGATAGTTGAGCAGGTTTAACAAGGAAACTGGAGAGATAAACTAACACGCAGACTGATTGATGAAGGATGATAGGAGACGGTTAAACGGAAGCAAAATCGGTGCACTTAAGCTATATATATATATATATATATATATATATATATATAGGCCGCCCGACGTTGTCTGGGCGTCAGATACGGTTAAATATCATAGTTTATTATTATCGGGACAATTTTTTTTATCGATTATTATATTAAATCTAATATATAGTAGTGAGCTCCAAACCAAATTTATACACACACGCCCCCCCCCACACACGCACACACACACACGCACACACGCACACACGCACACACGCGTGCACACACATATATAGTCTTGGAAGTTTTTAACGTTTAAAACTATACAAAAAAATTCATTTTTATCATTTGTTAGAAAACTATTTAGTCAGTAAGTCATTTATATTTGATATATACATATATATATATATATATATATATATATATATATATATATATATATATATATATAATATATATATGCCTATGTGGGCATGGCTGAGAGGCTAAAGAATGAGTTTCAAGTTTTGGTTTCTATTGTAGCTGATAACACCCAAGTTTTATATATATATATATATATATATATATATATATATATATATGACTTCACACACACACACAGGCACACACAGGCACACACACACACAGGCACACACACACACACATATATATATATATATATAAATGCAGCTGTAATCCCTTTCATAAAATATGTAATCGCCCAATCCTCGAAGACAAGATGCAAGCAAGGTCCAAGGAGTTTTATGGGTATATATATATATATATATATATATATATATATATATATATATATATATATTTATATAGATAGATAGATAGATAGACAGATAGATTTAGATAGATAGATAAACTAGCTGTATATACTCGACGTCATCAGAGTTAATTCTATATGCGGGTGGAGTGATTAGTTACATAATATTTGAGATATACCGGATATTCTAACGTCTTAAGATTTTCCTGAATGAGGACTACATATAGGATTCATGGAAGTTTAAAACACACCTTTGCTGGTCTATACAAATTATGCAGGAAATTATTTTAAAGGCTTCTTGTGTCAGCCAATAATAATTTAAAATAAATCAAATTAAATATAAATCAAATTAAAAAATAAATGAAATAAACCGCTTTTAAATAATATTTCTAAATGGAACAATTAAAACAATTCTATTGAAATAAAAAAATAATAACATGGAACTAATTATTAAAATATGTTTCCTTTATTTTAATATGCAAATGAGGTTACTTTTTAAATGTAGATATTCTTATGAATAAATTGTATATGTAGAAATAATGCTGGAATGAATGTGTTCAAATTTTGTTTTTTAGTATGAAAATAAATTTTTGAAGCAATTGTGAACAAACAAACAGATATGAATACGACTTTATGATAATAAATGTATACAGGATGATCACGAAGTTTGGCTACATTATTTAGCCAGAATTTGTGGACACCCTGTATATACGAGAGTCGTTCCAAAAGTAAAGAAAAACGACGGACACGGGAGTAGTACCGTTAAAACAAGCGAGCTTTTGTGCAACATATTTTCTACGTAGTCACTACCATTCTCAATTCCCTTTTGCCAAGAATTCAATGACGCATCTTTGATTATAACGCACGTCTACGGCAGGGTTTGCTTTCTCAGAGACTCACGTCGTCAATATCTGCAACAGACGAATGAAACTTCCAGCTCCTGAATGCATATGTCCAGACATCATCACAATTCAATTTTCAACCTACTTTGATCCACTAGGTCGTAATAAAAAAGAATAGGCGGCATTATTTCGGAATGATCGTTATCATCTTTCAAAACCATATGGAAAAATATATACTTAACGAATACCCCTCACAAAACGGGTAAAATTATTTCTCTAGATAGAAAAAATTTCAACCACTTTTATGTGGCTTTTACAAGTATTAAAATCAAGATATTTTACTAAATCGTTTGTCTAGAATCCTTATTCGAAGCTCGATTATAATCTATTAAATGGTTTTTATTTTAGGAAATGTCTAAAATGTAAGAACTACGCTTAAGAACAAATCGAAGTTAGAGGATAGTGTTTAATTGGTGTCTTTTTTGCGCCTCCGTTCAGTCTCGAAAGACAATGGATAATCACTATTATGGTTGCTGCGTGTGTAATTGTGAAGCAAGGGTTGCACAATCCCAACCGTACCTCTCCTGAGTGAATCAGCTTGAGTCTAATAGCAAGGAGAAGTCCAGGACGACCGAAGACAACGCCGAGATAAGCAGAGAGCACATACAGCACCTTGAATTCCCAAATGGTCATCCATTTTAGTACTGACCAGGCTCAACGTTGCTTAACTTCGATGACCAACGGAAACCGGCGTGTTAAGTGATTATGTCTTTAATTGGCATCTAATGACTACGAGATAAAATTAATATAGATCTGAAATATTTGTATTTTAAAACGAGTGGTTGTTTTCCTATTATGTCTCTTTACTTTTAACTTAAAAAAACTGAAATTTGGGGAATACCTATTAGCTGATGCTTAATATCGATTATGAAGATAAAAATAAATCGTCAATATTTTAATTTTTATGAAGAGCTTCCGCCACCTTTCTACCATCCTTGCTAAAAATTTGTTTAAATACGATCGTAAATTTAAAAGGAATTTAAAGAAGAACATATTTATTAATTGGTGCATAATAACCATTGCTAACATTTGACAAAGTTACAATTATCTAAATTTAAAAAAACGGCTTCCTTTGCATAAAACTAATTGAAAGTAAATATAAAACCAAATGAAACTAAATGTGTTTGTAATATTCAGCTTGTTCCGTCCTTTATTAGTTCGTACGTAAGGCTTTTGAAAAAGGGCCAAGTACAATTTTTGAAGGTCAAACTGATACAAAAAAGATCAAAGGCTCGAAACTTGGCTTCAGAAAGGGAAATCTAGTAACTCTGGACAAGAATACAAGAGTGAAGTCCCTTTAATGTAGCCTCGTTTTCAGATATCATTATAATATATGATCTTTCTTGTAATGGTGTAAGAAATGAATTCGTAGTAATTTCGACGTGCAGCGATTCTTCGCCAAAGATAAAAGTCAACGAGGTAATACGTAAAAAAGGGAACATTTGAAAGAAACATGATAAAAAAGAAAACATTTGAAAGAAACATGATAAAAAAGGGAACATTTGAAAGAAACATGATAAAAAAGAAAACATTTGAAAGTAACATGATAAAAAAGGAGAACATTGTCTGCTAAGAGGTGTTGGATTGAAGGAATAAATTAAAGAGTATCTCTTACAATGAATGTTATTATTTGTATTGAACTATATACGCACAATATTACTTATATTTATTTGTACTTATTAACCGCACCCTTAAGTAAGACACTCTATCAAAACCCCCAATACTAATGATTACTACAATACTATCTCATTGATTACTGTACACGCAATATCCCTTATCTCTGAGTGGCCTTCGGGCCTTGATAAGTGGTGACCCCCATGTAAAAAAAATGAAATAATTTATCTGATTTGGGTCAGTTCTATATTTAAAACTAGCGGCTGCGCCGCGTCGGCACATAGAACGCCCAATCAAACACAAAATCGACTACACTCAACATCAAGTACACTCAACTTCATCTTACCATCAAAGCTTACTCTGTGAACTCGGAGTATGGGAAATTCCCATATGCACAAAACAAAATCACTGAAAAAACAAAAATAGTCCAACTAAGGGAATGATGGGTAAAATTAGTACAAACTTGCCAGGATTCGTACCTGGAATCTTCTGAACAGTAGTCAGACGTATTATCCATTGCGCCACAAGTCCTGTCCATATGCCGAAAGATGTTACTGCGACTGTATACAGACAGTGCTAAATTCCGTTGACATGGGCAGATAAGTTTTTCGACAAGTTTAAGAAACGTCCCCAAACCCCTTATTTCGGGCTTTTTGTGTGACTCGGCGTTGTTAGTTACGAACTATATATATATATATATATATATATATATATATATATATATATATATATATATATATATATATATAATCTAGGGACTCACACCTTTCAGGGGAAAAATAATTTTTCAATTTGGTGCATCCGTTCGAAAGTTTTATTGGTATATAGACACATAAATAAATAAATAAACATTTCGAATTTTATTAACAGTATAGATGTAATGGACACAATTGTCATGGAAATGTTAATAAATTCATATTTAGTGCATGTTATTATTGTTTTACTGTTCAAAAAATAATTTTTACGCTATCCATAAAATACCAGCTTCATGAAAACATATTTATTGATCCAATATATTTCTGATTCCATATAATATCTAATGGTCCTACTATTAACCAATAATAATCGATTAATTCGTTTAGCAGTTTATCCTATACTCAGAAAAATATAAACATATAAAAATATTAATATTATATTTTTAAGATATGTGTTGGTTATTCATACTTAGATCTTACACAAACATCCGTGACATAATGGATAATTTACTTGCTTAAATTCAACTACGAATTACTTACCCATTTACAGCTGACGGAACAAGAACATGCTTCCCCTTCCCATGGATTACATAATAGATTTCATTCAAAATTTCCTGGAGATGCGCGAGTTCGACAGAAAGATTCCTGAACTCGACAGAAAGATTCCCAAGGTCGACAAACCACACCTGAAAAGGTCGGAGGTTACATCGACCAAAACGTTGTGAAAATAATGCTCAAATTGAATCCAAATAATACGACAATACAGATACCTAATTTAACTCACGAAGGTCGTCCAAAAAGTAAGGCCTACTATTTTTTTAAACTCAAATCCTAAAACGTTAAAAAGCTACAAAGAGGTAAGTGGTAGCATTCATCTGATGCACTTCTGTATGTAAACTACAAGTTATTCCAAAAGTTCAGCTTCTTATTTTTTAACCTAAATTGTTTAAGAGATACGAAGATGGAAATAGCACCATAAACATGAGCGAACTTTTGTGCCCCAGAATTTATTTTTTTGTATAGCCTCCAAGATTCTCAATGCATTTTTTTTTGCCAGCGATAAACGAAGGCTTTGCATGGACGTCCGGAACCTGCTTTCTCAGAGGCAGACCGTTCCAAAAGTAAAGCCTCCTATTTTGAACTCAAAAAGTTGAAACCTACGAAGATCTTCAAATTTAGGACCACTTGAAAATCTGTAAAACGAAATCCTTTTTTTAAGAATAGATTTTAATCTCCTCCCACTCTAGGTTACCCTTAATACAACTTAAAAAAGAAGAAGTTATTTAGAAAAATGTAAATTTGTGAATTAAATGTTTGGAATGTAGCTTTATTTCCATAACCTTTTAGATTGTAGTATTGGTAAGCTTAATTTGGAGGAGTTTTTCTTTTCTTTTTTAAAATTTTTTTAAAAGTTTCTTTTTAAAGATTTTCGAGTTGTCTTAAATTTTTGATTAGGAGGGCATTAATTTATTTTTGTCCATAATAATCATCATAGTCATCATCATAATAATCATCATAGTCATCATCATAATAATCATCATAGTCATCATCATAATAATCATCATAGTCATCATCATAATAATCATCATAGTCATCATCATAATCATCATAATAATCATCATAATAATCATCATAGTCATCATCATAATAATCATCATAGTCATCATCATAATCATCATCATAATCATCATCATAGTCATCATCATAATCATCATAATAATCATCATAATAATCATCATAGTCATCATCATAATAATCATCATAATAATCATCATAGTCATCATCATAATAATCATCATAGTCATCATCATAATAATCATCATAATAATCATCATAGTCATCATCATAATAATCATCATAGTCATCATCATAATTATCATCATAATAATCATCATAGTCATCATCATAATAATCATCATAGTCATCATCGTAATAATCATCATAATAATCATCATAGTCATCATCATAGTCATCATCATAATAATCATCATAGTCATCATCATAGTCATCATCATAATAATCATCATAGTCATCATCATAATAATCATCATAGTCATCATCATAATAATCATCATAGTCATCATCATAATAATCATCATAGTCATCATCATAATAATCATCATAGTCATCATCATAGTCATCATCATAATAATCATCATAGTCATCATCATAATAATCATCATAGTCATCATCATAGTCATCATCATAATTATAATCATAGTCATCATCATAGTCATCATCATAATAATCATCATAGTCATCATCATAATAATCATCATAGTCATCATCATAATAATCATCATAGTCATCATCATAATAATCATCATAGTCATCATCATAATAATCATCAGAATAATCATCATAGTCATCATCATTTTCAATGCAGTTTTGCCAGAAATTCCATGATGCGTCTCTGTTCCACTGAAGCACTTTCATGACTGAGGTTGCTTTCTTAGAGTCTAACCCCGTCAGTATCTGCAACAAAGAGGTGAAACGTTCAAATCGTGAATGTATACGCTCAGTCATCATAACAGTTTTATTTCCAATCCTATTTGATCCATTCTGGTGGAATAAATTGGAGGCATCACTTTTGTAACTTCCTTGATAAGTGCATTATTTACTTCAATACATTCCAAACGCTGCATATTGCCACTGAAAAGTAAGTTTAATACAAGTGGCAAGTTGAAGTTCAGGACGACCGGAAACAATGTCGAGATAAGCGAAGAGCACACACAACGTCTCGAATTCCAAAATGGTCACCCGTCTGGTACAAGCTAGGCTCAACGTTGCTTAACTTCGGTGATCTGACGGAAACTCTTGTATCAACCTTATTATGCCGTACACACATATACATTCATGCAAACACATATGTATGTTGAAGAATAAATAATTACTAAATTGAAAAGATATGTTTAAAAAGGTAATCCTTATACAATAACTTATCAAGATAGAGAAAACTCTACATGGATGAGTGGAGCAAATAAGATGAGAGACAATAGATGCCGGTTGAAAGTTAAATAACATTTATTACATTATCAAGTCTATAAGGAAAAATCATGGGAGATATATAGAATACTCTTTAGATCGTATCGTGATGTTCAAATTATTTGATCACTTTAGACCAACTTGAATAACATTTACATTTCATAATTTCAACTAAATTCTCGACGCAGTTCACGTCGGACGACAGGTGTGTTCCTTGCTAATCGAATCAGAGATGGCTTCGTTGCCGGCTTCGAATCCATCGACTCGCGGTAATCGTGATTCCCTGCACTGTTGATTTCCGAAAGAATGAATCACTAGTGTCTGTAGGTATTAAACATATCATAGAAATAATCATAGCTTCTTATCGTTGAACACTGTATGTTGAAATGTTAAAAGTTGGTCACTTAGCCCACGCGTGTAGATCGTTATGTTAAAATCATTTGATAAATCTAGATCTATTTGAATGACATTTACGGTTCATGAATTTTAATTTCATCTACATTCTCGCCGCGCTTCACATCGGTCGAGGGGTATAATCTTAGCTAATGGAGACAGAGATGGCTTCGTTGCCGGGTTCGGATTCCTCGACCGACGGTAATCGTGACTCCTTGTACTCATGATTCCCGAAGGAATGAAACACTAATATCTGTACGTATTAAAATAATTATGGTAATAATATATATATATATATATATATATATATATATATATATATATATATATATATATATATATATATGTTGTAGAGCAAATATGCGTTTAATTTTTTATTATCGTATCTTTCTGTTAAGTTACATTATTGTTTCAGCTACCCGGACGTTTTCTTTTTGGCCGTCTGTAGCTTCCTCAGACTTTTACAGAAATGTTCGTTATGATGGGATGAAAGAGTGAATGATGTCAGGGGAGGGGTGCGAAAAAACGGCCGGGTAGCTGAAGCAATAATGTAACTTAATAGAAAGATACGGTAATAAAAAATAAAACGCAAACGTATATATATATATATATATATATATATATATATATATATATATATATATATAGTTAGTTAGTTAGTTAGTTAGTTATAAAATATATATATGGCGATTAAACTACACTGAATATTCCGCGTTTCATCCACTCTAATATTCTTCAGGCCTATGCGCATAAGCCTGAATAATCCTAGAGTGGATGAAACGCGGAATAGTCAGTGTAGCTCAATCGCCATATATATTTTATAACTAACTAACTAGCTCTATCTACGTATTGAGCACTTTTGAAGTAAATACTTAAAGTTTACGCATAAATTTATACTTTCGTATATTAATTTTATGTGAGTAAATGAAGTAGTTATATATATATATATATATATATATATACTAATAGAATAACATTCTATATTAGATTTAAAAAAATTTAAAACAGTTCTTAATAATCAATTCCCCAATTTCTTAGTCGATAAACAAATAAAACTAACAGTTACAAACCTAGAACAATCTAATAATAACCGAGCTAACAATCCTCACGCCCTCAGTCAATTCTATCGCAACCAACTACAGCACAACTTTAAATCAAATGAAAAGGTTAAAAGGAATATAACACATCGAT
Organism: Euprymna scolopes; assembly: GCF_053919585.1. Lineage (NCBI taxonomy): Eukaryota > Metazoa > Mollusca > Cephalopoda > Sepiida > Sepiolidae > Euprymna > Euprymna scolopes. The sequence continues at coordinate 74,585,851 of NC_136496.1, forward strand.
ATATATATATATATATATATATATATATATATATATATATATATATATATATATATATATATATATATCCAGTTAATGACAATAAGATCAGATTTATCGTCTACTAGAAGAAATTAACAATTACTAACCTTATAATTTAAAACAACACTTCACGGACAAAATCAGTCGACGAAACCAATGTAGTCTACCAAGTCAAATACCCCTTGGGAGAATGCATCTCCAACAATATCTACACTGGGCACACGGCCAACACATTATCCAGATGATTAACTGTACACCTTTCAAATAAAAGATCGATTTGCCACCAACTAAAACAACATGACTGCCGACATTCCCAATATAGAAAAATCCTAGTCGAAAACACGAAAATCATTCATATGGCTCCAAACGTAAAAAACCTAAAAAATACTGGAAGCGCTGTATATAAGAGCTAAACAGCCAAATATCAACAATGTAAATTTTGAAAACAGTAACAACATTTTAAGGTGCCTGATAACGTAACCATCTAATATATATGTATGTATGTATGTATGTATTTATTTATTTACAACTAAAATGTGTGAAGTTCGTCATCATTGTCTGCCTTCGGGACGTGAGTTTTTGTGTACAAACATTTTATACTGGTGTGCTGCATCAATATCCAATATCCTTTACTCTATGTAGCTAAAATGATTTAAAAACTTAAAAAAACATTTCATTTAATTCTCTGTCTTTATCACCTTTAGCAAATTAGGTGCAAACCTTTTATAATATTTGCTAATATTTTTCCTCCAATGAGAAGTATAAACATCGAAAACTCATGGGTTAAGGAAATATATTTTGCTATACTGTATTCTTTGTCTTGCATACAATTAAATTTCTATATTTGAAATTTAACTTTTCCAAATCACAAATGTTAAATTTCTAAATTATGATATATATATATATATATATATATATATATATATACTAGCAAAAGTACCCGTCGTTGACTGGGTTCCAAAAACAGCCTACAGAAAATGGACTCTGATTTATGAAAGTATCATAGGTTATGAAAAGGAAGGGTTGTAAAGAGATAGCTTCGAATTTGGGGGTATCAAAACAAAAGCAAAATAGGATGAAGGTAAAAATAAAATAGATAAACCCCATAATTTATTATACCATACCTGTTCACACTGAAACACTTATCACAATATTCTGTTGATCTATATTAAAAAACCTTGATATACTTTGTGACATATTTCCATTCTATGGAGGTCAGGCGCGAACGAACACCCCATAATTTTATTATACCATATTTCTTCAAACTGAAACATAATTATCAAAGTATACTTACGCAGATAGATATGAAAAGTCTTTATTAAAGTTTGTGCCTATTTCCATTCTATGGAGTCCAAGCGCGAACGCAAACCCCACAATTTATTATACCATCCCTATTTAAGTTAAATCATACTTATCAAAGTATTCTTATGTACATCTATATCAAAAACACTTGTAAACGTTTTTTTTTAATTTTTAAATTTTTTATATCTATACTTTGTGGACCAGGTGCGAACGCAGACCCCACAATGTTAATGAATCACCGTTCTGCCAGAACAATCATACCCATTCCTGTGTCTCGATACATCTTCTATCATTCTATGTAATCAGTTTTTTAAAATAGTCAACCATATCTATTCGTGACCACACACACACACACACACACACACACACACACACACACACATAGAAATTCAGCTTTATATTATAATATATATATATATATATATATATATATATATATATAAAGATAGATAGATAGATGAGAGAAAGGAAAAACAGAGTCACGCATTGCTGGAAAACGAGCACCTGTTTCATTTATATGTCTCTTTTAAAGAGCCGATACACCCAGGCCAAGTGTTGATAGAATCAAACTATGCACAATTCGGCTATAAAAGAAGGAACGGAGCCTGTTTACGTAGTGACCTGCAAGACCAATTTCATTTCATTCGGTCGGCAATAAAAGTGTTGCGTTTCCCGGCAGACAGTTTCAAATTTAAGTATCTCATCTGCATTCTTGTAATTTGCCCATTGATCGAAACGAGTGTGTGTGTGTAACTTTATTGAATTTGAGTGATGATGTCGCTGCGCTCAAAAGTAAGAAATTGTATATTTTCCTCCCATATTTGCTTATACTTTGACCATTATTACCTGTGAACGCGAGGCGAGATAGTCTTGGTCACAAGGCACACATGTAGGGGAATAAGGGGAAGCAGTGACCTTAGAAAATCTACCTGTTTGCTGTCAAGACACCATTAATCTGCAGCAAACTGCGTCAGATGAAAATAATTATATTTTTTCTAGAAAAGAGAAAGAAATTTATCAATATTTTATAAAGTAATGAGTTTGTTTATAATACTAGAAAAAAATGTAAAACAGTGAAACAGTTATATCTTATTTATTATTTTAGGCAAAGAGCATAATAAATTATAATGCGATTTTTTATCTGATATAGTTTGCTGCGGACTTTGAGTCGCCTGTTCTTATCAACTGCAAACGCTTGTAGCTTTGAGGCTAGTTGAGTTCAATTCGTAGCGACACAGATCCATGCATCTGATATCGCTTGTTCAGCAGCATTATGTACATTATTCGAGATATTCGTTTTTACCAAAGAAAACGTGTACTTTTCTCGAGACCGCATATCATTGTAGCCCGCATAACGATTATTATATTTTTCCCAGGAACATGCAGAGGAAAATTGCGCCTTAGTGATATGCTTTTCCGGATATCCATGCATCGCTTGACTGTTTCTCTGAGAGATGTGCCTATTTGTACTTGTCACGTCATTCACACAGGATGGGTTGAGCTGGCTCCAATTGAATTCGCCGCATCACGAATCAAGGCAGTCTATCCAAGACTCTCCGATGCTGATTTCGCAATCCCATTCGCAATTCCATTGCTGCCCGCCGACGACGTTGATCGTTGTGAGCCACGTTCTCAGTCGACCACGACTCTTCTTACGTTATTCTGATAGCAGGGTTGGTGATATTCCCTTGTGAATCAATTAGTTCAATTAGCGGACGACAAAATGCATGCGCAAATCGTCGGAGCCTCTTGATAAGAAGCACCTCCTTCAATTCAAGATGCTTATATCATGCGTGGATTGTTGCGTTTGGGACGTGGTCGGAGATACACATCCCGAGAATGCGACGAAGATACAAACCGATCGAAGATTTTCAGCCTTTGAATGTCAATTAATAGTAGTAACATGACCGTACGAATAAAGGATATGACCTTAAACTATATCCGATGGTGAGGCCCTAGCTTGCGGGCTTTGGGGAGTGTGGATCCACCCCTTAATTGCCATTGCTCCTAGGTTAACTCTAACTCGGAGTGGTAGTACCTGTTAGGGTCCCAACTATAGGTTGAATAGAAACTGACTTGAAAAAAAATCAAATATATTCTATCAAAAACCTTTTCTTCAAAATCACTGGATTCGGCATTAAATAACCTAAAAAAAAAGGGTTGATATGCCGTAAAACAGAAACAACGAACCAAACGTACGAATAAGGGACTTTGTAGATGCGGCATGTGGTAATTAATTTCGCGATCAAAGATGATTAGAAAAATGATTCTAATCTGAGGGATGGTGATCCACGAGGAATGAATTTTTACTACTAGGAATTCTTGTCCACAAGGAAAGAACCATGATGTTAGCGTGGTTGTTTTGCCAATAAAACTTTTAACTAGTGACTTTTCTATGGAATTTTTTTTATTTTAGTTGAAAAAAAAAACATATTTTTTCTTTCAATTAATCAGAAGTGACTTTCCCAGGGCATTTTTATCATGTTATAGTTTTGTAACATTGAATATAGTAATTGAAAAAAAAAAGCATTTTTCTTACAATTACTTAGAAGTGACTTTTCCAGGGCATTTTTATAATTAATAAAAAGTGACTTTTCCAGTGCAGTAAATAAATAGTTGATAAATATTTCCTAACCATTAATGTTTATTATCATTAGCCATTTGTTATATTCCACTTTCCTTTTAAGTGATGTCAAGATTATAACGTCTAGAGCGACACACGAGTAGGTAATAATGTTTCTACTAGAAATGCGTTAGAATTTGTACTAATTTCAACATTACATAGAAGTAGGTAATAGTGTTTTCACCTGAAATGCGAGGATTTGAAGATTCATTAAACGACAAAAGCACGACATTATTTTACTTATTTCGACATATTAATATATAATTAGAATGTTTTTGCCTTATTAGCGACATCAATCTTTTGTTTTATTAATTTAAGCCATTTGGAATATTCTACTTTCCATTTAAGGGATGCCAAGATAATAACGGTCGAAGCGAATTACGGTATTAATATATAGATAATTAAGACTGTCATATTTCAAATACTCAAGTGATTGATCCCATTTTGTTAGTTCTTCCAAATTTACTTTGCGGGTCAGCATGTAAAGATCTATCCAGTTGCACCGCGGTGGATCCCCAACTAGAGCAGGCAATCAATCGATTAAATCGAGAATAATTGGGTTAGAAAATATTTTATCAACTATTTATTTACTGCACTGGAAAAGTCACTTTTTATTAATTATAAAAATGCCCTGGAAAAGTCACTTCTAATTAACTATTCTCGTTGATTCTTATTCAATGCCGGGCAATTCAGATCTCCCTGATGGTAATAAGTAAAAGGAAACAATCCTATTAAAAAAGATCTAAAAACAACACAAAACATATATATCAAGTCATCACATAAGTTCTGTCCGAATTTTTACTTTTGCTTTTAAATTGAGCAAAATTTGAAATAATATTGTGTTGATTGTGTAATTTTTTACATTTTTATGTTTAGATACATTTTAATTGATTAATGTTTTTCTACAGAACGAAAAGATTTAAATTTGTTTGATTACAACACTACTAACATGGAAGTGCATAAGAATGATTTGCGGCATAAAATTCTTTATGAGTTCAAGGAAGGAAATCAACATCAGAAGCGGCTAGAAATCTTCACTCAGTTTATGCAAAGGAATTTGTGAATGAAAGAACTTGAAGATGGGTTGCAAAATACAGAAGGGAAGATTTTTCTCTTGAAGATGAAGATCGAAGCAGTTGGGTTTGATGATAAGTTCTTGAAGTAGCTCTTGAAGAAAATCCTTCTTTATCAGTTGCGGAATTGGCAATAAAACTGAGTTCAAGCCATACACCTGTTCATCGTCATTCCTAAACTTAGAAAATGGGTGCCTCATGAATTTTCTGAAAACAACCCCAAATCCCAAGTAGACACCTGCTTTTCTCTCCATTCTTGCCAACTTGTTTTTTTGTAACTGGTGACGAAAAATGGATCTATTATCGAAATGGTAAGCCTCGTACACAATGGTTTGGTAAAAGGGAAAGACCTAAGCCACATCCGAAAAGAGAACTTCATAGGAATAAGGTTCTTCTTTCAATACGGTGGGAAAAAATCCACTTTCAATTGTTACCAACTAATACAACAATTAATGCTCAAATCTACTGTCAGAAACCAAACTTTGAGGGGAAAAAACCTGCTCTGGTGAATCGATAATGCACGGCCCAACAAAACAATACTCACTTCATAAAAGATCGAAGGACTTAGTTGGAAAAATTCCTCATCGACCCTATTCTTTTGACCTCGCCCCTTTGGACTACGATTTGTTTAATAGCATATAAAATCTTTTGAAAGAAACAGCTTTTGTAACGCAGGAAGATGTTGAAACTGACATTTGTGAGTTCCTCGAATCAGATTACAGTGATAGAGTTAACAAGCTTGTTAATAGATAGAAAAAATCATAGAGCATTAGGGAAAGTATATATATATATATATATATATATATATATATATATATATATATATATGAATTGGGTATGTAAAAGAAAAAGTTATAAAAGAAAACAAGATGTTCCCTCTTCCATAAATCAAAGGTCTCGAAAATCAAACAAAAATAATTGCATATCATTATATCTATATCCATCTATATATCTATAAAAGTGAAATAGTCTGTGTGTGTATGTGTGTGTGCTTGTGTGTGCACATTTCCCTGTCAAACTACCTTTAAGTTTTCAGTCTACAGATTATTGATTTGACATAAGAGGTATTGAGATTTACAACCGAAAATTTGGTTGTCAAGGGTTCAACGTTCAACGATTTTTGCTTTGAAAACTCTACCAAACTCCTCCGCCAATTTTGAGTCTTAAACACTTACAGTTTTGACTTGGACATGTATCAAAAGTTTTAATTTGATTTGAACCCAAAACAATAAATATTAAAGGGGTCAAAATTGAGGTCAAAGTTAAAAAAAAAATTGACCTCTGCGGTCTCTACCAAATTACTAAACCAATTTTGGGTCGAAACGTTTGACATTTTACATAAAGTGTATTCAGATATGGGGCAAGCTTTTTAATAGGTTGTAGGCCGAAAATTTGGCTGCCAAGAGGTCAAAGTTAAAAAGATTTAACCTTTGCAGTCGCTAGCAAAATATTCAGCCAATTTTGGGTCTAAACATTTGGAATTTTACATAAATGACATTCAGACACGCAGCCTTTTCATCTGTTTTGGAGCTAAAATTTGGCTGCTAAGAAGTCAAAGTTGAAACAGTTGACCTTTGCAGACTCTACCAAACTCCTTTGACATTTTTTTGTCTAAACAGTTGAAATTAAGAATATAGGTCACCTGGGAATGAGTCAACCTTTTATTATATATATATATATATATATATATATATATATATATATACATAATTATTTTTTTATACTATAATAATTAAATACCTACAGACACTAGTGTTTCATCCTTTCGGGATTCTTCAGTGCAGGGTGTCACGATTACTACCAGTCGAACGATTCGAACCCCGCGACACGAGACATCTCTGGCTCGATTAGCGGAGGCCGTATCGATTCGGCTACCATTAACCGTGTGAAATAGCGTTGAATTTTAAACATTTTAATTTAAATGTTCATTACGTCAGACAGACAGTGATCAAATCGTTATACGATGATCTACGCATAAGAGCTAAATTGACCGACTTTTAATTCAATTGAAAGTGCTCAACGATAAGAAATGAATTTCTTAAAGGGGCTGTCATAATATATATATATATATATATATATATATATATATATATATATATATATGGTAATTAGTAAACTCCTGAAGAGAGTGTTCAATACTACTGCAGAGCAAATATGTGTCATATTTTTTTATTACCGTTTTATCAACTCCCCACTGTATACTACTAGGTTATTTAGTTCTCTCCCACTGCAAGAACTTAGACACCAGGTCCGAAAAGTGGGATTGAGAAGTCAGCGCACTCTGACCTGAAAAAAGTGCTTGTTAGTCCCCTCGGCATTACCCGGTAAGGGCGCATCCGGCGATTAGCAATAAACTAACCTCTTCTCAAAGAGAAAAGGTAAGGCCTGGGAGGGTAGACCTCCTAGAACTGCACTAAACTTAACTACCGTAGAATCAACAGGGACCGGATAATTACAAGAATGGTCTAAGCTCTGTTGATTCTAGGGGCCGAGGATAAAAATACCAGCCGTTGTTCCCACAGTATACCATTAGACAAGATCCCAAATAGAGTCCGTTTGAAGGGACTACATGCCTTGTTGAAATGGCAGAGTAAAAAAAAAAATGTGTATTGTGAAAAAATGTCAAATGAAAATCACGAGCTGTTCTGACTTTCGGGTCAAGATCAAAGTGTAGTATCTGTTCCGACAGATACTGCAAGCAAAGACCATATGTGGGGGCGACCCCACATATAAGACCTTGGTCAATGTAGGGGCAACCCTTCATACCAATTGTCACTATCCAGCTCCCCTACTCCCCGGGGAGCTGGTCCCCATTTCCCCTTCACTCCTCACATTAAAAATCGGCCTTGTGCCTAATTTGCTCAGTGGGGGAGCAAATAAATACCATCTGTTCCGACAGATACTGCAAGCTGGTCCCCTTTTCCTTTCCCCCTCCCTTCACTCCTCACATTAAAAATTGGCCTTGTGCCTAATTTGCTCGGTGGGGGAGCAAATAAATACCATCTGTTCCGACAGATACTGCAAGCTATGACTAGCAAAGACCAGATGTGGGGGCAACCCCACATGCCTGACCTTTAACCAGCTCCCATTCCCCACCTCTCGGGAGCTGGTCCCCTTTTTCCCTTCCCCCTCCCTTCACTCCTCACATTAAAAATTGGCCTTGTGCCTAATTTGCTCGGTGGGGGAGCAAATAAATACCATCTGTTCTTCAGATGCTGCACTTCAATTTCTTGTTCCCTGTCAGTGGAGGAGAAATCCTTCACGACTGAGACAATTTTTATTTTTTGTTCCTTTTCTCCACGTTAAAAAAAAAGATTCTGGTGTCTAACTTTGTCCCCTGGGGAGACATTGTAAATAGGAACTCACAAGAATAGGAAAGACAAGTGAACATAACAACATTCATTTCGAGGATATCTTTAACACGATGAAAAGTATAGGAAAAAGTTTCGTCAAACAACTGATTTAATATTCGTATTTCGCATCAGTCTATTGGTTATCTGCACATTTTCAGGATGGAGTGAGATAAGACTCACAACCTTTCACTGGTCAGTAAGCAAGGTCAGAGACCAAGCCTCAGGCTTCGATGGCAGTTGTGTTTTTATTAATATATCCCATTCATCGTCGGTAGTCAGCAAAGCCGAGATGTTTCCCGGGGAACGGGGGAAAGGGTCGTTTAATAAAAGTAGCGTCTTGGGGTCGATAGAAAAGATTTGCCCTGCAACGCCCCGTAAATAGCGTTGGCGCATTGATATAAAAAAAAGCCGTGGTCGGAACGGCATGACCTCTTACGGCTCTCTATAGTGTTCATAAGGCATAGGACGCTTCTCATTCCGAAGGAAGGGAATCGATGACTACGTTCTCATATATTACAAGGACCGTGTTCGCATACAGATTCACCGCGAGCAGTACAAGTAACCGAAAAAATATGTGCGCACATGTCTAGAACGTATATGCGCGAATAAATTTAATATGAATGCATTATTTTTTTCAACGAATGAGTCAGCACTTATCAAGGCCAAAAGCCACCCGAAAATGAGATTGATAGATCACCAGTTCAATATTGAAGAATATTAGAAGATTAATTAGGATGAACACAATTCGATTATTTATGAAGGCATGTTAGGACAAGTATTTGTTGATATTAGATTTGAAGACGATTTAAGCAAATCTATATATCCATGAAAGTGAAAATGTATGTCTGTCTGCCTGTCCCTACCAAATAACTCTGTCACTATTTCTTGAGATTTGACAGAAGGGGTACTGCGATCTTGTAGTTGTTTTCTTACGACATTTCGGCCAATTATTCCTCTGACCTTCGTCAGGTTAACCGCAAAACAGGTAATAGTCCAAATAATTAAATAAAAAAAATAAATTATACAAATTTACGCATCTCCAAAATAATTCCAAATTAATGCAATAATATAACGATCGGTACGGACACGACAATTGGAAGATTGTAGATGTATAAGACCTAAAAATCCAATCTTGATTGCTCTTTGGCGTCTGTGACACAGTGGATAGAGATGCGGAGTATCTACGATTCCAAGTGAGTATTGTCTGGAGGTAGCGGTTTCAATCCCACCCAAAATCAGTCAGAGGAATAGGTGACTTAACTTCGGTGATCCAGCGGGAACCGATGTGTCAACGTGATTATGTCGTATTGAATGTTTTATACAGCTATGATGAAATATGTATCTGAGAAGTGTTTGGTTGTGAACTTAGCCATACCTTAATTCCGTGTAGTTAATCTCTATTAAAATGTTTTAATATGATTGAAATGAGCTCAAAATCGCAGTCCATAGAATTTAGTGTGACCGGTCTTTAGCTAAAATGTTATTAAAATTAATGATAAACCCTTTTAGTTGTAGACTGGTTTGTTCGCTATGAACCCTTGTACTATAAAAAAAAATGCTATTCGAAATTTGACCTTCGGGCCGGGATCAAAGTGTAGTATCTGCTCTGCAGATGCTGCACTTAAGATAATTTGTACCAGTCAATGGAGGGGAAACCCTCTATACTGGGACAATTATATTTTTTGGTCACAACCAGAGTGCCCCCTTTTTACCCTACTTTTAGAGGAGCTGGTTTTCCCCCACATTAAAAAACGGCCTTGTGCCTAATTTGCTTTGGTTGGAAAGCAAATAAATACTATAAGTTTAATTGTTCGTTGGTTTGCTTTATATATATATAAACTCTCGAAAAATTACACATGTTCTTACACACACAGACACAGACATAGACACACACACACACACACACACACACACACACACACACATACACATATATATACAAGCGGGAGATGGTGGCGGGCTTTGCCCGGGTGTAAAATACGCTTAAATATGATATTTATGATATTTAAATTTATCCAGATTTCGCATATATCATTATAGAGTCGTGATTTAAAAAAAAAAATAGTATTTTGGTTCAATCAGCTAGACTCCAGACTAAAGCTATAGCATTCAAAGCTGGTGAGGTTACCACTGTACCAAAGTGACACGCATATAAATTGATTAAAAATTAAACATTAAAAATAAACTAAGAGGAATGGACAAAATGATTAACGATTCTTTCAACCCCTTTTTGATACCTTAAAAACAATTTTAACCGGCTAAAGACCTATAAAAGAACTGCCCGTAATAAATCCAATCATTTAAGGCTCCTAGCGCCGCTATTTGATTTTAAGTTTCGGTGAAGATAGAGTGTGAAAATATGGAGACCGACAGACCGACAGACAGACAGATCGACAGACAGACATAGAGCCGTTATATATATATATATATATATATATATATATATATATATATGTGTGTGTGTGTGTGTGTGTGTATGTGTGTGTGTATCTATGCAATTACATATATATTTATGTAAATAAATAGTATTATTTGAGAGCGGCGAACTTTAGATCGACAACTCTATTTTTATTTTCAGATTTGGCAACTATCGGTTATTTTGCGTTTAGCTTAGTTTGGCAATTTATCATGTAGTTTCAGCCACATGCCATAGAGCACGCAATACGATAAATTTACGGAGAGAGGCATTTGATGACCGAATAGCTTCACGTAGTAGTCATATCAATTTGACATCTCGTTCGTGCGATTTAACCCTGTTGGATTATTTTCCTTGGGGATATATAAAGTCCCATTCCTACGCTGATAAACCAGGCACAATAGTAAACTTAGAAGACAACTTTCGAGACGTAATTGCCGAAATATAGCTTTATTTTATGCATAGAGTTGGGAACATTCACCTTAAGATTACGTTGTATACACGCAAGCCGCGGGGTCATACGTCCAAAACTTTATTTAAATTATAAATGCAAAAATTAATCTTTGGAATTAACTACACTATAAAAAATATTTTTTCGGTGATTGATTTTAATTTAAATTTTGTCGATTCTAAAAATACTCTGAGAATAGGAAAAAAAAAGAAGGTTGTCGGTCTTCGTGACTATCTTTATCGATCAGAGATTATTCCCAAATAATGTTGGGATTTTTTAATTAGAAAATTACCTTTGTTTTTAAGTTGAGCTATTTTATTTATTTTTAAAGTTTTACTTTGTTTTTTAAATATGTTGATCATTTTTAATTTGAAAAAAAAAACAAACTATTTTAATCTGGATGTAAAAAAGTGCATTCGTACTATTAGTTCTTCCAATTAAGTTTTTGGCGTTTTTTTTCGAGTCAAAATCAAATTTCTTCCGAAAATGTATTGAGAATCGTATTGAATCCTGGAAAAAAGTTGTGATCACGGATAAAAAATACATTATTGATTAAATAGTTGTTAGTTCTTATTTTACTTTAAAAAATGTACATAAAAAAACGGCAAGAACTTAGTTGCCAACCTTATATGACGTTACTTAGATTAATTGAAATGGTTCTGTCTTAAAAGCCGGTTTAATTTAAGTATTTGCTGATATACAAATCCGATTCGGTTTTTATGTAGCCAAGGCAGGTTTCATTTTCACTCAGCTATTTACATTAGGAAAACGTGTTTGAAACGAATTATATAACCATAATTGAAAAATAAAAGATAAAATCGAAAGAGAATATTAAAATACTGATATTTGTAAAAAAAAAAAGTACAGAAATAAAACAAAAATTCCCCTGCAGAGATTTTTTTTACTGATTAATTTTATATAATGATAGATAAGATAGTCAGCCATTATGCACACAGAAGAAATAGTCACGCTGAAGAAAAACTCACGTGATCAGTTCGGATCCAATGAGAATGTTTCAACAATCCTCGCCGAACAAATCCTAGTGGACAAATCCTCATTTCAATCGGTAAAACTGGGGTAAAGAACAAATAGATTAAAACCTATAAAGTAGAAAAAGAGTAAATCGATGAAACGAAAACAAAAAATGGCGGCACGAAGTTGAAGTCGAATAATTGTAGAAATAATGTTCAGAATACGGAAAGCGAGAGAAAAAAAAAACTCGTTTGAATTGTCGTAGAATCAGCCAAGTTGGGGAGCGAGGATTTGTGAATCGACATCATTTGTCAGTGTCCACTTGTCGTTTGCCATTAAACTTTCAATCTTAATGCACTACCATCTGCGCCAAAAAATAAAATAAAATGTGCTCGGTGTTGAGCACTCATTTTCATTTTGATTTTTTAAAGAGATTCTTTTAACTGAAAGAAATGCTGTAGAAAATAAGAAAGCGTTTGAAAAGATTTTTAAACAACTGTCCATAAATAGACGAACCAAAGAATTACTTTTAACTGTTTTTTCTTAATTTTTAAATTATTGAAATCTTTATTCCTTTTCACAAGATTAAAATTTAGCCACGTTGCAGGTTCTCTTTCTTTGTTAGCTTGATACGCTATCATGATGGATTAGAAATACAAAATACTAGCAGGCCGCCTGGCATTACCCGGTCGTAAAATACGCTTAAATATGCTATTTTCATTAATGCAGACTTCGCGTTTATTATTATAGTATATTAGACCCAATATTTAGTAATGATTTAAAAATAATTTATAAAAGTGACTGTTCCGCCACCACCGAGAATCGGAACCAAAACGTTTAGCTTTTAATTTACTTTTTCTCTTGGCGTTAATAAAGAGATTCTTACTGCAAAGTAAAAAAAAATAAAACATGAACCAATAGCTAGTATAAATCATGTACATTATCTGCATGAAATAGTTTACTAAAGATGATCATCCCATAAGAAAACCGAAAAAATGATAGGGAATACATTAAAATGAATGTTTCAAAGAATATGCAAATTAGCTTCATCTTTTGCAGATGAATGCACTTCAATTGTTTTATGACAAAGTTGGATTTTCTTTTGAAGTAAGTAGGAAGGAGGGGTTTTAATACAAATATCAATAGGTAAAAAAACAAAAAAACAACAACACATTTATAGGAGTATATAACTATTACGTTACGCATGCATCTTCGTAATGTCGTCGTTGAACCGTCACCTGGCAAATTTCATTTTCACACTTTTGCACCGATTTTCCCCGGCTAAAACACAAATACAAAGTTCTGCATGGGTTCAAATACACTATATATTAAGTTTCATGTATTAGGCCAAACACTGACAGAGGAGTTTGGTAGGTAAATTTTTAAAACTAACATATATACACATGCTTAAATATATAGAGAGAAAGGTTTGTGTTTACTATAAACATTTTACGCCAATATTACGCAAGTATAAATCATGTAGAATATCTGCATGAATATAATTACACGTAATAGTTAACTAAATATGATCATCCTATAAGAAAACGGAGAAAAAACTAATAGGAAATTAATTAAAATGAATGTTTAAAAGAATATGCAAATTAGCTAGATCTTTTGCAGATGAATGCAATTCTACGACCCATATATAACACAGTTGTATTTTCTTTGGAAATAAACAGAAAAAGGTTCGCCTTTTTTCTTCTTGGCCTTCGGGCCAATATCTTTTTTCTGTTATCAAAGTGTAGTATTTGTCCCGGCAGATATTGCAACTAAATAATATGTGAGGGCAACCCCACATATCAGACCATTGCTTTTGAGCAATCAGTTTTGGTCAATGCAGGGGAAACCCTTCATATCAATTGTCACTATCCAATTCCATCTCGGGGGAACTGGTTCCCCTCCCCTCACTCTCCACATTAAAAAACGGCATTGTGCCTAATTTTCTATGTGGGGAAGCAAATAAATAACTAAATAGAAAAAAGGGTTTTAAATATGAATATCAATACACAATAAATAAATAAAGGAATAATGAATAAATAAAACCTTACATTTATAGGAGTATAGATTCATGTTTTATACAGCTATGGTGAAACATGTACGTATCTAAGCAGAGTTTGTGAGTTTAATTATACTTTTGTTTCGTATAGTTAATCCCCATTAAATTTTTTTAAATTACATTTTCACCCCAAACAAGGAACATTGCTACTTTGATGTAGGGAGCTACTATCAGGGACATAAGCATCAGGGGTACTGTGTAGGGAGTTATGCAGCAAGATGTCGCTCCACGTTATCCTTGAACCTCTGCATGTCAGTATAGTTGGGGAAGCAGGGATCCGGAAGGGAATTCAAAACTCTAGCGGTTCTGAGGAAGAAACTACTGGAGTAGAAAGCCTCTCTTACATCTAGGGATCTCTACTGTGAAGGGGTGGGATTTAGCTGCTTGTTGGGTTTGTCGGGGGTATTTATGTCGAGGGGACACAAGTGCTTGCAGTTCGTCAGAACATTCACTTGTAGAACAGGCAGAGGGATGCAACATTTCGTCGATGGAACACTGGCTGGAGCTTAGATGACAGTTCAGGACCTATCAGATTGGCGACTCTCTTTTGAACCTTGTCCAGGAGCGAGAGACTAGTGTCAGATGCACCAGCCCAAATATGACAGCAATACTCCATACATGGGCGTGTGGTGGCCTTATAGAGGTACAGGATACTTTCGGGCATTAGTATCTTTCTAGCACGGTAGAGAGAGCCTACCTTCTTCGAAGCGGTCCTGGCAATACTCTCAATGTAATTGTTCCAACTCATGTTTCCTGTGAACGTTAGGCCAAGGAGTTTAAAAAATGTACTTTCAGATAAAGAGTCATTGGCCATTGCTATTGGCGGTAGAGAAGGTTTCTTGTAATTATTGAAGGATTAGTCTTGGCAGCATTGAATGTGACCATCCATTTTTGTCCCCATTCCACTACAGATCGGAGGTCATCCTCTAGTGTTTCTGCCATTTCCTTAGATATGTGTTCATTTGTTTTCCTGTCGTGTCTGTTATAGAGGGTGGTGTCATCAGCATATATACGCATCTCACAGACAATTTTGTCAGGGAGGTCATTTATAAATATTAGGAATAATAGAGGTCCAAGGATAGACCGCATTTATATAATTTTGTTTAAATGTATGACCGTCGAGGACAACCTGGATTTTTCTCTTATCTAAGAAGGATTTAATTATGTTAAGGTATGTTTCTAGTGATATCGTATGATCTGATTTTCCTGAGAAGACCTTCATGCCATACCCTGCCAAAAGCCTTAGATATATCTAGAGCTACCGCTTTACCCCCCCCATTTGTCCAGTAAATGGTATATACGTTCTGAGATTACAGTTAGGGTGTCTGCTGTGGAACAGGCTTACTTAAATCCATATTGCTGGTTAATCAGAAGTTTAGCATCGGTAAGGTGATGGACTAGAGCATGGCTAATTATGGTCTTAAATATTTTGGGGAAAAGTGGCAGGAGGCTAATTGGGCGATAGTTTACCGGTCAGTTCTTTCGCCAGAATTCGAGAAAACTGGTACTACAGAAGCAGTTTTCATTCATTAAGGCATTTGTTGTAAAGTTTGGAGAGAACTGGAGCTACTTCGGTGGAGCACTTTTTTATTAGCACAGCCGGGATGAGATCAGGTCCACATGCTTTTGCAGTGTCAAGATTTCTGGTCTAGAATGAGCCCAAACCAATACAATTTACTGTGGCCGGTCTGTATCAAAATCTCAAACTAAAATCGATTTTTTTACAACAGGCAGCGCCTTATCATTTATGATAACATCAAAATCTTACCACAGTGAATAAAATCTAATGCGTATGGTAAACGATTTCTCCAGCCCACACTGTCCTATTCTTATACGAAGAGCTATGTATTATCGTTAATGACTATCAGCACATTATCGCACAAAATAAACCATTAAGGTGATTCGCTTGTGTTGTTACATGCACGAATTCATATGTTTTAATCGATTAATGTTTAGCATTTATAATTTAAATACAATTTCGGTCAAATGTTCCCGGCGAATCGCACGTATATGGCACCATTTGAGGGTCACAAATTCTACGCATGAAATAAGGCTGTATTTTCGGAAATTACGCGCCTGAATTCTGTTTTCTGAGTGGTCTATTGTGTCTGGTTTATCAAACAAAATGGAATTTTACATAGCACCAAGGAGATTAAACTAATTGTGTTAAATCGTACGGCGGAGGTTGTCAGATAACAACTCTTCAAGCATACTGCTTCTCTTCTACTTTTTCGAACAATGTTAAATAAAATATAGGTGACATACACCAGGAGATGCCGTCGTATGGGCTACGGCACATAATGTAAGAAAGGGCTTGTTTTAAATATAATTAACTAAATCGAAGAGAATATTTCTGGACATCTGTCATTACGATCAAATATAGAAGAGAAGTTAAAAAGAAAAACTTCCTACGAATCAATTGAGTGACAATACCCCGATGCAGATTGTCTTCGTCAAAAACATCTTAATGGATTTTAAAGATTCTACGTTGATTACAGATAAAAATCCATGCGATGTTCACTATTAAATAAATATATTTCGTTCGTTCATTTTCGCTATTTTATATCCATTTATAATTTTTTTCTGTGCACCCAAAACTCAACAGAACTTAGCATTTGTGGAATGCCGTATCACACCGAAGCGACATTCGACCCAAGGGGGTTGACTCGGCTTTTTCCGAAAGAAGGCCACTTCTTCAGAATATCAGTTTCGCAAGCAGTCTCCAGGCGCATGTATATCCACGTCAGAGGTGAGTACTGCGTTAGGTTTTGTAGTTCTTGCAGGAAGGGTAGGATTGAATACATAGGCAGGGGTTTGCTGCTATGCATATTATAACATAGTTGTCTGCAAGTCTAATGTCAACAAATACTTGTCTACCTGTCCTATCAACTAATCATTTTTTGTTCATTGCATTCACTGTTTTCTATACTCTCATAGTATTTTCATTACATAACCGATAATCGCAATGCGTCATATCCTCCGTTGGCTTTTGTCATTGATAGATCATTATTCAGTAGTAGTAGTATATATATATATATATATATATATATATATATATATATATATATATATATATATATATAAGTAGCCGCAGGAATTCACCATTTAGATGATCGTATCATGGGGTTGCAACAACAGATGCTACATACAAATTCAATACATCTAGGCTAATAGCCATTATCTTATGTAAATTCGAGCACCATTTTGGATACATTCAGTCGTGATAATAAAATACTACACTACACCCTACGAGCAACACCATCACAATGGAAACATCATTAGAGGAAGGAGTCCTTATTTTTCTCTCTAAGTATTTAGCCTTACCACTGCTACCGGTTGTCACCGGGAAGAATTCTTCACGTTCCACAGATTCTGTGATTACACCGATCGTCACTGGCTCATACATACATAGATCTAACATAATCTTTTCAAATTTCAGGTTCGTAATTAATAAAGCATCCCCCGCCGAAGTTCATCCATTCTAATTGGCTGAGCTCTGATAATTCTAATATTCTGGAGTCTAATTTTTCACTTTATAAAGGAACGGTTACTAACATTAAAATATGGCGTCACTAGGAGGCATATTATTTCGCCTGGCGTCAAGTTCATGTAATGTATAGGTCATTTCAGTTATGTAAGATCAAAAAATACAAGAAAGAGAAAGTCATTCGTTCAATAACCAGTTTATTTGCTTTCTTGTAGAAAGTTTAAAACACGCTATCCACTATAAGATTCTCTGTCATCGTCATCCTCGCCAAACCAACAATAAACAAATTACACAGCCCTTGTGATCGAGGTTTTTTTTACCATTGAACACACTTCGTAATACAGACTGGTATTCTGTTCCCTTTATTTTTTTACTCCAGTTTGTGTACAGTCTTTCGTAAATTTGAACATTATGCTTTTTTTAAAAACTTTTAAAACACACTGTCCACTACAAAAATCTCTTTTGTCGTCATCGTCGTCGTCGTCGAAAACCACAAGACAGGTTTTCTTGATTTAAACATTTCACTCGCATTTTCATCCCATTGAAAAAAAATTCGCCTTACAGATACCCCATCCATTCATTTTCTTTTCTTTTCTTTTTTTTTTGATGCAATACATTCCGTAATACAAACATGGCTGCACCCTAACAATTGGCACCCCTTTACATATTTTTACATTTTCAGATTCTGACATCTAATTCTGCAGATTATTATTGCTTGGATACTAAGCTACTATATTATAAAAGAATATTGAGACAAAAAATTCCCCCTTCCAAATCTTTAAATATATAACTTTTTTTCATAGTTGCATGTGAAGCGGAAACCTCCTTTCCAAATCTTTAAATGTGCAACCTTTCCTGGTAGTTGAGAGTCCAATCGATAATAATTCGCATAAATAGTTGAAAAAAAGACGACAATGGGAAATTTGGTAATAATTATTCAGGTACACCCTAACATGTTGCTATTTTTCGGAATTGCTATTTTTCGGAGTTGCTATTTTTCGGAGGTGTCTCACGAATCTTCGGATATCTTGAAGATTCATTTGAATCTCCGAATATCTTGAAGATCTTTGAAAATACATTTGATAATTATGTTATTGTTTCTGCAGTTGCGCACTTTTTTTGCAAGGTAATTTCTTGGTACATAAGGTCTAGATATATTTTTTTTTTACATTTTCACCCCAAACAAGGCACATTGCCACTTTGGTGTAGGGGGCTACTATCAGGGGCAGCAACTACTGGGGCACTATGTAGGGATTTGGGCAGCAAGATGTCGGTTCACGTTGCACTTGAACTTCTGCATGTCGGTACAGTTAAGGAAGCAGGAACCTGGAATGGAATTCCAGAGTCTAGCGGTTCTGGGGAAGAAACTACTGGAGTAGAAAGATCTTTTACATCTAGGGATCTCTACTGTGTGGGGGGGATTTAGCTGCCTGTCGGGTTTGTCGAGGGTGTCTACGTCGTGGGGGCACAAGTGTCTGCAGTTCGTCAGAGCATTCACCATTAAAATACTTGTAGAACAAACAGAGGGATGCAACGTTTCGTCGATGGGACAGAGGCTGAAGCTTAGATGCCAGTTCAGGGCCTATCAGATTGGCGACTCTTTTTTTAATCTTGTCTAGGAGCGAGAGTCTAGTAGCAGATGCACCAGCCCAACTGTGACAACAATACTCCATACATGGGCGAATGGTGGCCTTATAGAGGTACAGGATACTTTCAGGTGTCAGTAGCTTTCTAGCACGGTAGAGAGAGCCTACCCTTTTCGCAGCGGCCCCGGCAATGTTTTCAATATAATTGTTCCAACTCATGTTTCCTGTGAACGTTAGGCCAAGCAGTTTGAAAGATGTACTCTCAGACAGGGAGTCACTGGCCATTGCTATTGGTGGCAGAGAAGGTTTCTTGTAATTATTGAAGGAAACGAGTTTAGTCTTGGCAGCATTGAATGTGACCATCCATTTATGTCCCCATTCCACTACAGATTGGAGGTCATCCTCTAGTGTTTTTGCCATTTCTTTAGATATGTGTTTATTTGTTTTCCTGTCATGCCTGTTATAGAGTGTAGTGTCATCAGCATATATACCCATCTCAGAGGCAGTTTTGTCGGGGAGGTCATTAATAAATATCAGGAACAATAGAGGTCCAAGGATAGACCCCTGAGGCACCCCCGCATTTATATCACACTGTTTAGATGTTCGACCGTCGAGGACAACCTGGATTTTTCTCTTCTCTAAGAAGGATTTAATTATGTTAAGCATTCTATTAGTGATACCGTATGATTTAATTTCCTTGAGGAGACCCTTGTGCCATACCCTGTCAAAAGCCTTAGATATATATAGAGCTACCGCTCTGCCCTCCCCCGCTTTGTCCAGTGAATGGTATATACGTTCAGAGATTACAGTGAGGATATCAGCTGTGGAACGGGCTTGTCTAAATCCATATGGTTTGTCAGTCAGAAGTTTAGCATCTGTAAGGTGACGGACTAGAGCATGGTTAATTATGGTTTCAAATATTTTGGCGAAAAGTGTGAGGAGGCTAATGAGGCGATAATTTGATGGGTCAGTTCTTTCGCCAGAATTCTTGAATATTGAGAAGCAGTTTTCCAACAGCCCGGAAAGCATGATTCATTAAGGCATTTGTTGTAGAGTTTGGAGAGAACTGGAGCTACTTCGGCTGAGCACTTTTTTAATAGCACAGCTGGGATGAGGTCGGGTCCACATGCTTTTGAAGTGTTAAGGTTTTTTATGATAGCGTTTACCTAAGCAGGGGTGATTTTTAGATCGTCTAGCGTGGCGTCTGTCTGCAAAGGAAAGTCAGGCAGGGGGTGGTTTAGAGGGTCCAGTGTGGAGTTCGAGGCAAACCGGCTGGCAAGCATATTAGCCTTGTCGGTTGCTGAGCAAACACCCTCGTGATTGTTGGTTAGCGGGGGAATTGTTGATTGCCCATTATTTACTACACTGTTGTAGATTTTCCAGAAGTCACGATTTTCTAATTTTTGTGCTTCGATGCGTTTTTTAGATATTCGATGCGGTTTTAGATATCCGATGCGTTTTAGATATGAAGATTTTTTAGATATTCGATACGTTTTTTTAGATATTCGATGCGTTTTTTAGATATTCGATGCGTTTTAGATATGAAGAATTTTACGTAAATTGAGCACCCACATATTCGCACTGTTCCAACAAAAATTCGGCAAATGTGTATTTTAACGGCGTAAATTATTTGACCATCAAAACAGGTGGCCATAAAATGGTGATCATTATACGTTAAATTATTACAGAAAAGTGATCCTCCACTATATTTAAACTAACATTTCTTCATATATTGGAAACTACTCGTTTGCTGGAATTTTAAACGTTAAACAAGATGCCAAGTTCATAATTTTTATTTCAATTACGTTGGGTAGACTTGATAATTGTTTTGTCGTTTCTTACATTCGACGCCATGAATACGCTTTTGCTAAAACGATTTCGCTGTAGACACGGCCTAGATATCTAAGAGTTATTCCGCTTACATAAGTAAACAAATGAAGCATGTTCTGGTTTCTAAACGCATGTTAAGGGGATATCACTCTCGATACATTGTTACAAATGACAAGCAACTTGTCCTCAATTCGTGCGTTCCATGTCCAAATGGAGGACAGTTTTCGGTAGCGTTTAGGGTTTGCAACAGTTCCCGTTATGACTTTATAATATGATTTTACAGAAGTAGCATAAAAAAGAGCATATACAGACATTTAGCAGAGCAGAGGAGAGAACGAAAGAGAGAGAGAGAGAGAGAAAGAGAGAGAGAGAGAGAAAGAGATAGGGATAATCAGGAAAGCAGAGGGATAGAGAAACGAAACACTGAAAGTACATTTTATTGATGAACACTTGAAAAGTTCTTAGCAGAAGAAATATTTTTTTTCATAGAAGAAAAATAGAAAATCGTTTCTGGAAGATCTTAACATTGCGAATGTTTCGAAGATCAAGAGATGACTATAATTACATCGCATCTCCTTTTCGCTTAAACACACACACAAACACACACACATATATATATACTTATATATGTATATCTACACGCAACCACACACACACATGAATACACACACACACTCTCTCTCTCTTTATATATATATATATAGAGAGAGAGAGATGGATAGATAGATCATTCTCTATATATATATACTAGCAAGCTTCTTGGCGTTGATCGATCGAAAAACGTTCTTAATATGAGCTTTACATTTATGTAGATTTCATAATTAATATTTTAGAGCAAATTATCTATTGATTATTATATTGTACCCCATGTATAGTAATTATTTCAAAGGTTTAAATGTATATGCATGATTTAGGTAACATTAGCTGAATCAAAGATAAAAAAAATGTATGTTTCTACCAGTATTCATTACGATATGACCTAACTATATATATATATATATATATATATATATATATATGTATATATATATATATATGTATATATATATATATGTATATATATATATATATATATATAGTACAAAATTTTGTTGAAATTCAAAGACTTATTTTTTTTATTTAATATACCTCTTGTTTATTTCATCTTGGATCTCTTCATTACAACCGATTCGTTAATGGGATGCCGATTTTATGTTTTATGTTTTCATAAAAATGTTCTTTATCATCAACTTGTCAGATGTGATTTCCATCCGATGTTATCAACACAAAGTTAATTTTGTATATGATAAACCTGGTGCATTCGTTTGGGGGAAAAGAAATTCCATCCCCACGTTGTTACACGTCGGCCATCTTGGGTACCGTGCACACCAAAATCTTGTTTTAAACCTTATTTTCGTATTTTTGATTTTTTTTGTTTTAGTCTTGATTTCCAACTTTTTTTTCTATTATACTTTCCTATGTTTTTAAAAAGTTTTTATTACTACATTTATGCGTATTTCTTCTAATATTCATTTTATTTGGTTTCGAATTATTATTGATTATATATATACACCGTTTGGCGTTGTCTGATTATAAAATACACTTAAACATGATATTCAATAATATTTCAACTAAACATGATATTTCAATTCATGCAAATTTCGTATTTATTACTATAAATATAATTCTCTATTTATTACTCTACTGCATCTAATGTATTGTAGTTGTCACCTAGCCAACATTGTTAAAAGTAAAAATATATATTTGCGAATGCATAGAAGTAATATGTTTAGTAGACTACGCCTACAAACTACTAATTAAAAAAAGTGAGCCCTTAGCATTTATTTTATCGGCTAAGACCAAATTGAATTCGTTGTACAGATCAAAATTCTCTAGTTTAATAAATCATTTTCCAATCTGTAGACAATAGAAATGACAGAGTAGTTTGGTAGAGACCGTTCCATACGCAGATAGTCAGACAGACAAAATTACCTTTATATATATATATATATATATATATATATATATATATATATATATATTATGGATCCATCCTAAACAATTTTGATATTCTGAGATTGGAGAAGATAAAAACGAAAATAGTGAAACAGAAAAATTCCGTGTTTTTTATTAACACTCGTCTCAATGAGAATATGCTGCCTTTATATACCCAATGTACACACACACACACACACACACACACACACACACACACACACACACATACACGCACACACAGACACCACACACACACACACACACACACACACACACACACATATATATATATATATATATATATATATATATATATATATATAATTATCCACATATTTAATTAGCCACCCCAACACGTGACAATGAAAAAATATATAAATTCTAACACATGTAATGCATAACGTAATAATAATAATAATAATAATAATAATAAAAAAAATAATAATTTTAAGAACCTAAATTACATAATATGCCTGCGGATGACAGAAATGTTCCCTTCGAAAGCGCTCGCTATGCAAAATCAAACATATGGATCCAACTTATACAACTTTGATAAAAATATATAAAGAATGATTCGGAAATTGGAAAAGGTAAAAAAGATAACAATCTAACAAAAAGATTTCGGTCTTTTTAATAACATTTACCCCAACGAGAACGTGGTCCCTAAATATTCCCAATAGCCCGCTGCCCGACATTGGTCGATCGTGAAATACGCTTAAATATATTTTAATTTATGCAGATTTCGTATTTATTATAATTATAGATGCAATTCTCTATTAATTATTATATTGTACCCAATATACAGTAATTTTTTTCAAAAGTTGAAAAACATGACTTTGCTACCATCTGATAGATTCGAAACCAAAACGTATTGCGTTCCAGCCTTAGTAGTTACCTTTTGAGCAACCATCAAGTAGATAAGAAAACGTCAAAATTTAATCGATATAACGTATAACTATATATGTGTGCATGTGTACAAAAGCACTTTGCACCTACCAAGTTCCAATTATTTTTCAGTTTTAACGCCTTAGCGAGTTTTTAACAGCTACAAAACAAATCGAATTTGTTTCACAGGTCCAAATATATTATATATCAACTTTCACGTCTGTACACCAAAAATTGAATGAGTAGTTTGGTAGAGACCGTAAACAGACAAACCAGGTCATATATATATATATATATATATATATATATATATATATATGTGTGTGTATAAAGAGAATATGTATATATATATATATATATATATATATATATATATAATGTATATCGAATATACATAGATACATACATGATGGTGACACAAATTCGTTCTCGAGTATTGCCATTACTTAATATATCTCTCGCTCAAATGACGTAAACATGAGCGCAACTAGCAGCACGTGCCAGACGGTCACTTCTATGAACTTTCTATAGTCCTGCACATTCACTGATGACCGGGTCCAAGCTGTGGTGCCCCGAACACCTACCAGGCCGGACCAGACCCCGGAAGATCCAGAGCCCTTATTGCCATTGGCCCCATATTTACATATGTTTAAAGACGACCTCATTGAATGTCCGTTTGCCATTTTAGGCTACAGCCAACCTTTTTGTTATCGAGGTACACACTGATTGCAAAATGTGTATTCCATTACATATCAAGTAATGCCTGTGCTTAAAGCTTTTTATAGTGAGGAAAGACTTTGCACTGAGCAATCTCACTCTCTAAACAACGGCCACATTGAACAAAAAGAAGAGCAAGTCAACATCATTGGAATCAGCAGCCGCCGCAGGTTTTATATCAGGGTTCTCTTTCTCTTAGAGAGGTTGCCTTCATCCCGGCTTACGGGACCCCTCTCCACCCACCATGCTATTTGATCCATGACTGGGACAGGTTGCTGGGCACCAGAGCATACTCCACACGCCGGTGGGTCATATACGCCGCAGCTGACAGGGCCTAAGCTCCTCTGGAGGCTTTTTTCAGGGTTACCTCGCCCTTAGCCTTTGGTTAAAAGAACCTTGACCCACAAGGAAGTGGAAGTCCAGTTATACGTCGCAGAACACTCGTCGTTCATCAGAGTTCCGTCTGCGTGGCAGTGGTCACGACGTTCACGTGGGGTTGATTTGCTGAGAGAAGCCCAGTATGACGCTAAGACATTTGCGTGCTTTAAAAACACGTCCACACCAGATCTTGACCACCACATACATACATACATACATACATACATACATACATACATACATACATACATACATACATACACACACACACACACACACACATATATATATTACTTTATTTTTTATTTCTCTGTCGTATACCTACTGTATTTATACAATTACTTAGAGAATCTTATCCTATAACTTTTGTTATTACTATTATTATTATTATTATTATTATTATTATTATTATTATCATTATCATTATTATTATTCGGATTTTTATATGTTTGTCAACTGCTTCACTACTGCGTATGCGCGAATCGTCCACATGACAGCTTTCGTTATGTTGAGAATAAGTAGGCTTGAAGACACTATTTAAGGTCGTTTCAAGCTGGCCTAATAGTTATCGTACCTTACTCACTGTCTTTACATTTTAGTTTCGATCTAAATTTGAGTATTTCTTTATCTTATAAGAAATGAACTGTTTAGAAAAATAATAATACTTGCATGCACGTATTTCAGTTTTTTCCATTTTTTACTTTACTTTTAAGGAAATATAACGCCGGGTACATTTGCTAGCATATATATATATATATATATATATATATATATATATATATATATATATATATATTGCATATATACATATATCTATACACGGATAAATACATGGATACATGCATATATATATAAATACATGAATATATATATATATAAAGAGAGGGAGAGAGAGAGGGAGAGAGAGAGAGAGAGAGAAAGTGAGATGGAGAGAGAATGAAAAAAATTGTGAAAGAGTGGATTTTGAGTACTTATAAATAAGAATCGACGACCCCAGACCGTTTTAATTCGATGAATGAAAAAGTTTCGATCGTTTCACTTGGAAACATCATGACTTCGTCTGTAAAAAACAAAACAAAAAACAAATAACAAAAAAACAAAACAAAAAAAAAAAACGATCGATTCTTCCTAAAAGGATGTTGGGGACCTGTAGTTCCGATCGCTTTAGAGCGGTTAGTAGTCTCTTCCTTCCTGTACAGCCAATCCCTGTACTTATAAGGAACTTTAATCGTTGTATTTATTAATTTTTATTTATTTATTTATTTGAAAATGGAAAAAAAAAAACGTTTCCTGTAAAACAGAAAATGGGTTTCAAAAATAAGGATTTCAAGTGTCGAAGTATTAGGAACAGAAACTAATCGAGAGCTTATTAAGTATGACGCATCGATTACTCACGTCATCTACTTTCCGCTTTAAAAAGATGAATCAATATATTTCGCCTGGACTCTTCCTTAGGTAAAGAAATCAGACTGATCCTTGAAGACGAAAGTCTCTACAGCAGTTTCTCTGTACTTCTGTATACAATCATATCAAGTTGAAACAATGGTGTCTAAACTGATCACCGGAGTTAAGCAATATGGGGTTTGGTCAATAGACTATTTATTGGATTACTTGTTTTTAATCATAAGTCAACACTTATGAAGGCAGTCACTCGAGATTAAGACTTAATGGCCGAGCACTTATCTGCCTCCTTATATTCTTTTTATCCGAAAGAAACGTATTGAGTCTATATCGTAGATACTCGGCTGAGCTCCAATCTGTGGTTCCCACACTTTTTTAAAACGTTCCTAACAAGCACTCATCTAGTTGCAACAACGGAAACAATTTATTTCAATCTCTATTTGTGTCTAAAACTAAACGAAAATTCCATGAGCAGAGTTTCTTTCCTATAACTTTCTGTTTGAGAAACAAAATATCGTGGGACCGCTTTCCGACTGACTATAACATGGTCGTTTCCAAGTCCAATGTATTAGGTTAAAGCAAAAATAATTTCGTTTTTTATATATAGTTGAACGTAAAAAACAAAAAACAAAAAAAAAACTATCAGTTTTGCTCCAAATAAATAAGTTCTTGTTGGAACTTGTTATTACATAATTAATCCCTACACACGTTTCTTCATTACTAATGATTATGTCGTTGTCCCATGGTCTACCTAACACTTATGAACCTTTATCCTAGATTGGCATCCAGGCCATGATAAGTGCTGAGACTCAAATAAAAAAGATGGGAGTAAGTGTTCGCCTTTAAGTAAGGAACAAACAACTGGATAAACGAAGTTTTGTTACTTTCGGCGCGGATTGTGAAAACTATTCAGATTATGTTTAAAGACGACCGTGTTGTAAACAGCAGGGAAGGCATACCTCGGGCAATAATTAGTTATAGATAGGATAAGTTCTTGCAAAGAAGGCTGGTCCACGAAAATTTCCCATATATTAGGCGCGTTAGAAATATACATTTTCAGTGCGTAGATCTTACACGGAGGGATCAGAGATTGGAGCCCGATGTAGCACTCTCAAAAGAATAATTTTAAAGTAGAGTAAAGACAAACAACGTTATTTGTTTATCTCTTAATTACTTTGAAAACCTGATTCATCAACTTTAAGCTACTGTAAAACACGTAAAGTAATCTTTAATATTAAATCTCACCTGTCTGTTTAAATGTATGTATGTATGTATGTATGTATTTCTGCCTAAAAAAGTGTAAGCGTCTTTAATACATGGCGGTGTGATTGTGTTTACGTTTGATTCGTCGTCGATTTTATTTGTGAAATAATACGCGAAATTGTCCACATCATCATCATTAGTCTCAACTGAATTTTTTATTTAAAAAAAGTGTAAGCATCTTTAATACATGACGGTTGGATTGTGTTTACGTTTGATTCGTCGTCGATTTTATTCTTGAAATTGTCCACATCATCATCATTTTCTACTTCAAAAGTGATAGTCTTATAGCGAAACTTTTTTTGTAAAAATAAGAACAAGATGTAAATCCGTGCCTTTTTTATTTTTGTCAATCTCCTTTAATCGTTCCCATCATCATCATCGTCCTGATCATTGAGTATTTAAGACTTTTGGAATGTTCCTTCATGTGTATTCTGTGTACGTATGTATGTGCATGTGTATGTATATGCGTATTTGTGTGCTACTATGTGTGTATGTTTGCATGTGTGTGCACATGCATATGTATGTTAGCATGTGTTCATTTCCATGTGTGTGTGGGATGGAGAGGGCTCCCGTAAGGTGTGGTGAAGGCAACCCCTCTAGGAGAAGCAAATCTCTGATTAAAAAAAAACACACACAAAGCGGGAAACCAGTACCCACATTAAGCTGGTCTGCAGTTTGACTTGTTGCTGGCTATCTTGCTCTTGCTTGTTGCTGGATGTCAACATTTTGAACCGAGAGAGAGATTTAGCTGTCGTACAAAGCTAAAACTCTGTAACATCATCTTTGTATAGATACTCCCTCAGGCATTTGTCTATTAAAAAAAAGTCCTGTGGCGATAAAAAAAGCTGTGACGTGTGTACGCCTGAAATGCTGGATGCATGTAACAATTAATCTGCCATCATTATATGTATCTATGTATATATGTATGTATATGTTTATGTATATTTATATATGTACATGTGTGTATATGTATTTATATCTATGTGTATATGTATATGTGTCTGTGTGTATATATGTTTATGTGTGTATGTATATAAATTTATATATGTTTGTATGCATGTATGTGTGTATATGCATATATGTGTTTATGTGTATGTATGTTTATATGTGCATGTATGTGTGTATATGTATGAATGTATATATATGTATGTATATGTAGGTAAGTGTATGTATATATATGTGCATATGTGTGCATATATTTATGTGTATGTGTAAGTATATGTGTGAATATATTTGTGTATGTATGCATGTAGGTATGTATATGCATGTTTGTGTATTATGCATTGCGTATGTATATGGGTATATATGAGCGTATGCTTATAGATATGTATGCATGTATATATTTATATGTATGTATGCCAATGACCGTCTTGTGTATGTTTGTATGTGTGTGTATGTATATGTATGTGTGCGTTTTATGTATTGTGTATGTATGCATGTATATATGTGTGTGATATGTGTGGGTGCGTGTATATATATGTATGTATACCAGTGACTGTCTTCAGTGTCATGTCTGCTTGAGCATGTGATTTCGCCGGCAGGACTAAATGTCATTTTCGGGTTCATGAACTTTCAGTCTCTGAGGGAGTAGCACTTGTCTGACAAGACGTTGCAATCATCATTTCTGCCTAAAACACTCGACAGAGGCGAGGGATCACGAGATTGGTATCGCTCTGAAGCTCTACTCTTCGGACGACAAATATCGAAAAATTTTCTAAAAACATTAATTTTTACACCCTCAACTGGACACTTTTCTACAAGGAGAGGGGGGGGGTCGATATTTTTTCGTCGGTATTTTCGAAAGTCATCCCCTCTTTTCGACTGACTACCTTTAATTTAAACGTTCGCCACTTCCGGTTTTGCGATGGACGCAACGGCAAAGATGTCACGTTTTTTTCACGTTCTTTTTCTCCTTCGCGGTACGGATTCAGCCTGCATGCCTACCACCACTTTTTTTTTGCCCAACACGCACCTCCAAACACTCGAACAGCGCTGGGCACCAAGGCTAGTCAATCATAATCAAGAGCAACCAGATGGGTCCTTTTTCATTAGTTACAACATCGTTTTGTAGCGTGCCACTTTGTAAAATGGAAAGAGATTGTAGCACTGGATTTCGAAATGGATTTTGTACTCTTTCAAGGCAAGAAATATTGCTTCGAGTGGCACCTTCTCACGGCTAATGTCATTGTGCCACTACATGACAAAATCATCTGTTTTATATACGATTCGTTTGTACGAGGAACGTTCCATAATTGATCCCTCTAATATTTTTATTCCGCCTAAATGGATCAGACGGGACTTCAAATTTCATTGTTGTGATAACTTATGCATTCATAACCTGAAAGTTTCATCTCTATGTTGCAGATACTGATGGTGAAAAAGTCTAAGAAATCAAACCCTGTCATTAATCTACGTCAGAAGTAGAGAGGCACTATTGAATTTCTGGAAAAAATTCACGGGGACTAGAAAAATAGATTCTAGAGCACAAAAGATCTCTCAATTTACCGTCTTCGTAGCTCTTCAAATTTTTTATAAAAAAAAATAGGAATTTTTACTTCTGTAACGATTTTCGTCTGATAAAAGGCACATCTATCGTTCATCGCTAGCAAAAGTGCATTAAGAACCGTTGTAACAATGTAGCAAAATAAATTTGGGGCAAAAAAGGTTGCTTTTTGTAATGGTACTACTTTCATCTCTGTATCTCTTCAACGTTTTGAGTTTAAAAATATATAAGGTTTTATTTTTGGAACGACTCTTGCAGATTATTGTTTTGTAGACATATATTTTGTAAAACAATAGACGGTTATATATTGGATTTATTTCACGCATAGGTAGAGACATGATAGTTACTGCCACTTCATGTTAGTGGACGTTTTTTTTTCTTCTCAAAATCCCTCCTGACAAGGCGTGAACCATTGTCTCTCGTATGTCTGGAATAAGTATTTTTGAATGCTAAAAATATTTGTTTTTAGTTATCTTATATTTACTCGTTTTAGAATTCCTTCTAGACTGAACTAGTTATGAATAATTTTTCGTTTTAGAATTCCTTCTAGACTTAACTAGTTATGAATAATTATTTTAACATGCTGAAACTGTTTTTTACTTTTTCTCTTGTTTTTGAAGTATATCTAGACTGAGGTAATTATTAACTAAAGTTAAATTCAGTGACTCTTATGGGTTTGTTCAACGTAGAAAAATAATAAAAATGCGAAGCTAATATTGTGTTTACATTATGAACACAATTTTTAAGGTGCATATGTACATGTGCTGTTAAAAATATCGTAAAAATCAATTAATGGTCAAAATTTAATGAATTTTTAAAATACTTATTAACCATTGAATTAATTTATACATAAAATAGAGTTTCTGTTGAACATGCGGGTCTCATAAAATATATATCAATAATTATGAACACAACTTATTATGATTGAAATGTTAATATTTTAGAAAGTAAGAAATCATTTTTTGTCGCTTACATTGAATTTAGAAAAACGTAAAGAATTCAATACATAATTAATTAATTGTTTAAGAAGGCAATAAAAACGTTCCTCGTTGATACTACTGCAATCATTAAAGATTAAAATCTAAAAAAATAAATAACTGTTAATAGAAAATGAGTTAAAAGTTCCATTTGTATTTGTTTACACCTTACGTCAGCTGACTTTTGTGTTTTACGATAATGCTATGGAAAAGTCACAGTGGATTAATGTTCCTATTTACTTGCCTTCCCACGAGGGCAAAGTTAGCCACAGGTCAGTTTTTAATGTGGGGAAATATGGGCACTCTGGGTAGGAACAACAATAAAAATTGTTTCAGTTATGAAGGATTTTTCTTCCAATGACCGAGGAAAGAAAAGATGTGGTGCAGATACTACACTGTGATCTTGGCCCGAATGCCAAGTATGCACTGAATAATGTTTATCAGTTGTAAAATATAACTGCAACAATTTCGTAAAAGTTGCACAAAATTGATATCTGCAACAATCCTGTGGTCAATACTTAATATTATTGAAACCCCCCTTACCGGATTAGACGGGGGACAAGATCAAAGTGTAGTATCTGTTCCGACAGATGCTGCAAGCTATGACTAGCAAAGACCATATGTGGGGGTAGCCCCACATATCTGACCTTAGTCAATGTAGGGGCAACCCTTCATACAAACAGTTACTATCCAGCTCCCATTTCCCACCTCTCGGGAGCTGGTCCCCCCTTTCCCTCCCCCCTCCCTCTATCTCAACATTAAAAAACGGCCTTGTGCCTAATTTGCTCAGTGGGGAAGCAAATAAATACCCCCCTTACCGGATTATAGGAAACGATATTAATTTTATTAAAATTGAAATAAGCATTGACAACCATTGACAAATGCTTTATTTTCGAATATAATCTCCTCACCAGCACAAAAGAGGGTGGGGAGAAGTTTAAGACACCAAATTTATTTTGGTGTCTTAAACTTCTAGCATTTTTGTAGTAAGTAAGGTAGATAGTCCTTATTGATTTTCATTAGAAAATTTGTTTTAAAGTTCGTCAGTGAATATGTGAACATGCTGCTTTATTTGCCCCCCCCCCCCCTTTGTGCTTATGAGATGATATTCGAAAACAAAGTCTTTGTCAATTGTTGTCAATGCTTATTGTCAATTAATGAGATGAACATCGTTTCCGAAACGATTGCACACTCAATTTGATTTTGTTTGGTTTTCCTTTTGAAACTTATTCATAATTTACAATTATCAATTTCTATACTCAACATTAAAATAGCTCTAGGATAAATATACCTATTGAGCTTATTATATCTCTACAGTACTGTGAGCACTGTTTTTTTTTAAAGTATTAATACACTAAAATAAACTTTGCTCTTTAAACGCCATGGCTAATTCCCTCTATAACACACACACACACACACACACACACACACACACACACACACACACACACACACACACACACACACACACACACACACATATATATATATATGATGAGAATAATGGAAATAGTATTCCGACAAAATAGAGAAATAAAAAAGAAACAAACAGAATGTGTTCATACCATCCAGGGGAAGTCTCGAAATAAAGACGAAATGTTGATGTTCCTTTTTTATTTCTCTCTCTCTCACTCTCTTTCTCACTTTCTTTCTTTCTGTATATATATATATATGTGTGCATCTGATAAAAATTTTGGAAATAATATTTCTATTCGATGGAAAGATGAAAAAACAAAACAACAAAAAGTAAATAAGATGTTCAGAAATGCTTCGTCTTTATTTCAAAACTTCCCCGAGATAAATAATCATAGGAATATAAAATACCGGTACAATAGTTGAAGATGTCCTGTTTAGTTTGTGGTTTTAAAAGGGGGTCTTTGCTCTATTTCAGAATGAAAAAGACTGTTAGCATTCAAAGTGTATATAGCGTTGTTAAATCGTGAGATAGAGTTTTATAGGTCATATAGCCGTTGGAGATTTGAAAAAAATATAATGGAAAATTTCACGGATGAATATAGCCGTTATAATTCAAATGTTTGATGCGTATTTGAAATGAAATGAGTATTTTTGTTATTATTCTATATATATATATATATATATATATATATATATATATATATATATATGAATTATCATAGGTATTATTTTCTGTGGTGTAAATAATTTAACCTGTGTCTTAAATAAAATTATTTTCCTTTTTCATATATATATATATATATATATATATATATATATATGTAGACATATTAGCAAAACAAGTAAGGTGGCATAATAGCTGTTTAATATACAACGCTTAAAATATCTAATGAATGAAATCTATCGCTATTAAATCTCGGGAATATAAGTTTATCAACATTAATCAATTGAAGGAAACAAATATCACTTTCAGGCTTCCATACTTTGAACGGGATGTCGCTGAACATGAACAATTGAAATGTGTCACATGACACATCGCCTTCCAATCGGAAGTAAACAAGTCCGGGACACGGCAAGATATCGCAATCAACTACAGACATCCTGATCTAGTCTGGAATACCGAGAAGCAACTTCTCATTTACAATACATACATCTTAATCAGTGTCTTTGTTTGTTTTTACTTTTTATTTTGATGACAAGTAAGAAATTAGGTTTATTGAACTCAAAGAAAGATATTATTTTCTCTATGATAACAATGTCTTTTGTGATAGGAGAAGCAACATGCTGTCAGATTTGGTTCAATAATATATATATTTTTTTGCTGTGTAGTGTATCATGCGTTTGTTAAAGCATTGTGTGCCTCCGTAAGTTAAAGCATCGACCCAAATTAAGAAGCACTGATTTAAATCAGGATTGTCACGACTGGTTGCGCTGTTCTTTTAGTGTCCAAATTATACCTTACTAGCAGGACCCATTAACGGGTGTTTCCCGGTGGAAGCATACCTCCCACCTCATAAAAAAATAAACTACGGTTGTTGTTGGTGACCAACACTCAACATCAACTTTCGGAATAGACTCCCCAACCTTCTCATGTTATAAACGGCTTTCAGAATAGACACCCTGAACCTCCTCATGTTAAGAGCGGCTTTCGGAATAGACACCCCCAACCTCGCCATGGTTAGAACGACTTTCGGTATAGACACCCCATTTTATTAGTGAGGGGAGGTCGTCAAAGTATTTGCCTCAAATTTAACTTTGATATTCATTGTCAGCTTACCCACCCGCAAGGACTATACCTCTTTACCCAAAGAAAATAAATTGGGGAGGGGTAGACGTGTCGGTTAGAGATTTGCTTATCTCGCGTGCGTACAAATCTGGCGGCCAGTGAAATACAGGGGATAATGCATGCATTTATATCTCTAAAACTACTTATTTATAAAGACATTACAGACTTGCTACGCTGGAATGACAACTTTTTGATCCGTAGTTTTTTTTTTTTTTACAAGGTAGTCACCACTTATAAAGGCCCTCGGAAGCCACTCGGGGATAAAGGTTATTGTGTGTACAGTACGTTAGTGATTAGAAATTTGATAAAGTGTCTTATTACGGAGGCGGTTCATCAGAAATTTGTTTACATTAGACTTGAAGATATCCAGCTTGTAGTCAGGTGGGAAACAGGCAACCGGAACAGAGTTCCACAGGTGTGCACTTCTAAGAAAGAAGTTTTGTTCATGAAATCTACGTTTTGATTTTGACACCGATAAGGAGTAGGGGAAAATTTTTTACGGTGGTTTCAGCTAGGCAGGTGTTTACCGTGAAAGATTGTCGAGGGGGGACCAGAGATTGGAATTCAGACGAGCACCTGCCATAGTAGTAACGATAAAACAAAGACAGGCTCGCAACGTCTCTCCTGTGGGAGAGAGGTTGCAGGGAAGAGAAAAGGGCATCACCCACTAGACTACGAAGCCTATTTTGTACTCTGTCAAGGGAGGATAGGCTGTTTTTAGCAGCTCCTGCTCAGATGTGGCAGCAGTATTCCATCCATCCTTGGACGTACTTGGCTTTTATACAGATAGAGAATTGCATCAGGGGTGAGATACCTTCTAGAGCGGTAGAAAGATCCTATAATTTTCCCAGCGACCTTGGCACCTGACTTGATGTACGTGTTCTATTTCAGGTCAGGAGTAAAGGTCAAGCCCAGAAGCTTATCAAAACATGGAGTTCCCCTAGACGAGAGCCACCCATTTCAATCGATGCCAGATCGGGATCAGAGCGTTGATGATGTAAAGATAGGAGTTTGGTTTTAGATGCATTAAAAGTAACCAGCCACCTCCTCCCTCACTATACCACGCGCTCAAGGTCAAAGGAGAGAGAATCTGAGAGAACTTTGTCATTTACGGCCTTTGATGTGTTGCCATAGATGGTCGTGTCATCAGCATATATGTCAACGAATGATTTAAGTATGTGTTTTGGGAGATCATTAATGCATATCAGGAAGAGAGTTGGGCCTAGGATGGACCCCTGATGGACTCCAGCATTAATATTGAGGGCCTCTGATTTCTGCCCAATTAGCCTATCGGCGTGAAATGACTTAATGATCGAGAAAACATTTCCAGTTATACCGTTACTGGAAATCTTGTAAAGTAGCCATACCTTGTCGAAGGCCTTTGATATGTCAAGAGCAATTGCCCTAGAGAGGAAGCCTTTGTCAAGAGATTTGCTAATCCTATGAGATATAACAGTTAGCACATCTGCTGTAGATCTGTCAGAAGAGAAACCATATTGCATGTCACTAAGAAGGTTATTTCTGCTGAGGTGGTTGACTACTTCTTATTTAATATGGATTCCAGCAGCTTACTCATGACACACAGGAGACTTATTGGTCTGTACTGAGAGGGAGATGGCTTATCACCTGAATTCTTAAATACAGGCTATACTGATGAGGTTTTCCAGGGTGTTGGGAAGCACTTCTCTTTAAGCCAACGTTTAAAGAGTTTTGTAAGTATGGGGGCAAGTTCTAGTTGAAGCTTTTTCAGCACAATGATTGGAATGCCGTCAGGGCCAGTTGCTTTACTGGAATCAAGGTTCTTGATTAGCTTGGCGACATCACGCACAGATATTTGTATGTTGCAGGGTATGTTTCCGTTATAGGAGGAAATACGGGGAGTTGATGGCCTTCGTCGCATAAGGTAGAATTAGCTGCAAAGTTCTTGGTTATTAATAACTAAGATCTAATCGGCCAAAACTGTATGTTACTTGTTTTATTTAAGTGTTAATATATTTGCCTGATGAGTTATAGTTGTTAGTCACTAGAGATCGGAATATTGTCATGACATTGTAGCAAAGGCTGTACATATCTGCATAATATTTATCAAAATAGCTTATTTTTAATGAGCACTATTATATAAAGCCAATGGGTATTCCTTAGCTTTTATTTTTATCCTACAAATACATTCTTAAGCTATATTGATGGCAAATAAGGCAGTGTCATTCTACACCTAGACTGCTTCACCACAGCGTATTCTGTGACTATATGGTTCGAAGCTGGAATTGACTCTTCAGATGCAGGCGGGTTATAATGAGACGTAGGTTTGCCCATTTACCAGGGTTCACTCTCGGCGTTGTAGACAAAGTCTGACGGAAAGGCAAGCAAATAGAGTCAGAGACAGCTCAGCTGCAGGAGTAGTCGGAAACGCGATGCAGTACTTCACCATCCGCCAATCTATAATGCAAATCAGATTTTTTGTTGGAGTTTACTCCATTAGCCGTTGCCTTTCCCAAGATATTCAGAAAGCAGTGAAGCTATTTTCCCATTTGGTGAAAATTTGAAAATATTTCCAATTTTGACGAAAATAACGGAAATCCTCAACGTTGTGTCAAAATAAAAGCGAAATCCTCAAATAAATCTCCTTAAAAAGAGTCGGCTGCAAGAAAACCGAATTTCGTAATTGTGAAATTTTGAATATATTTTTCTGATTTTGACGAAAATAACAGTTATATCTATCTATCTATCTATCTATCTATCTATTTATCTATCTATTATTTTTAAAATATAATTATCCACTGACACGTGTTTCGTTGTCTACGTCAGAGTGGCTGAATCTAGCGAGATCAGCCACTCTGATGAGTCGTAGACGACGAAACACGTGTCAGTGGATAATTATATTTTAAAAATAATATATATATATACCGCTCTCCATTTAGGGGGTACCAAGTTTGTCAAAGTGAAAATTATTCCCAACTCGCAAAATGCACTTTCGTATAAATAATTGGATTCGTTCAAAGAGAATCGCTAACAAAACAAAAACAAATAAAAACATGTATATATATATATATATATATATATATATATATATATATATATATATATATATATATACACATCAGAATAAAGCTATTTAACAATCAGCTGGTATGGAAACCTGTGATTATAAGATTTACAAAATATTACTGGCAGTAATATTCTATAAGTATTATCCCACCTAAATAAGAATTGCTCGATATACAAGATAGAGCAAATAAATTGAATTTCAACAAACCTTTTTTGAAGTGAAATGTTTGAGTTTCATATCAAAGATTTTTATTATTCTAAGCAAGACAAAGAATACTTTAGAAATGTTATCTCCTTAACCTATAGGGTTTCGATGTCTACTATCTCTTCAGAGGAGAAAATATTAGCAAATATTTATAACGGTATGTATCCTATTTGCTAAAGTAAGTGAGACATGGAAAATCAAAGTAAAAAATAATTGATTAATCAGAAGTCATATAGCAAGGGAATTTGAAGGAAAGGATATAAAAAGTTTAGATCCAAATTACGTGGTTAAATCCAGTTACTGTTCTTTAAAACAGTGAAGTATATTACAAAAAATATAAAACCTATATTATTAAAAATATAAAACATATATTACAAGAAATATAAAATATATATTACAAGAAATACATATATTACAAAAAATATAAAACATGTATTACAAACAAAATAAAACATACATTACAAAAAATATAAAACATATAATGCAAGAAATATAAAACATATATTACAAAAATATTAAATATATATTACAAAGAATATAAAGCATATATTACAAAAATATAAAACACATACAAGACATATGAAACATATATTACAAGAAATATAACATATATATTACAAGGAATAAAAACATATATTACTAAAAATATAAAGGGTATATTACAAAAAATATAAAACATATATTACTAGAAATATAAAACAGATATTACTAGAAATATATAACATATATTATAAGAAATATAACACCTATATTACAAGAAATATAAAACATATATTACAGGAAATATAAAACCTATATTACAAGAAATTTAAAACCTATATTACAAGAAATTTAAAAAATATACTACAAGAAATTTAAAACATATATTACAAGAAATTTAAAAAATATATTTCTAGAAATATAAAACATATATTACAACTAATTTAAAATATATATTACAAGAAATATAAAACATATATTACAGGAAATATAAAGCATATATTACAAGTAATATAAAACCTATATTCCAAGAAATTTAAGACATATATTACAAGAAATTCAAAACATTTTTACAAGAAATTCAAAAAATTTTACAAGAAATTTAAAACATATATTTCTAGAAATATAAAACATATATTACAACTAATTTAAAACATATATTACAAGAAATATAAAACATATATTACAGGAAATATAAAACCTACATTAAAAGAAATTTAAAAAATTTATTACAAGAAACCTCAAACACCATTTCTTATGATTAACAAGATGCGACCTGAAACTCTTCGGCGTAACATTAATGCTGCCATAATCTCTTCAGAATAGCATTTGAACTGGAACAAATGCATTGAAAATATTGCCAAGATTGCTGTAACGTAAGTACGCTCTCTCTATCGTGCAACAAATTACTCACATCGAGAAATACACTATATCTCTCTAAAGCCATCATTCTCCCAGACATGTTGCCACCTATCACTAGTCTCTTCATCTCAGCAATGGTCTAAGAAAAGTCTTCAACCTGATAAGTCCTGCACTATAAACGAAACTTCAACCCTTGTCCCATCGCCGCAATCCTGTGCCTGTTTTCAAGTATTTTTTAATGAAATGTGATCTGATGAACTCGTGATAATTGTTCACCTCTCAACGTAAATACATCCTAATAACCTGACAAGTAAAAAAATCCTACCCCTTCACTATAAAGATCCTTAGATGCCGGAAAGCCTTCTACTGAATATAGTTGCTTCCTTCGAAATGTTAGACTTTGGAATTTCCCATCGGTTTGCTGCTTTTTGGACTCTACTGACTGTTAAATGTTGAGACATTATGTTGAACAAAGATGGCGGCAGTAAATCAAATCGGTGAAGAATCAATGCAATCACGATCTCGAGTGTTGAGTAATTCTTAGTAACAGAGATGGCGGCGAAGAACCTATGTAGTCACGATTCAGTCGTTCTGAGACAGAGGTTGACAGCGAACTGAATTGAATCCAAAATTCGATATTTTTTATAATAACATTGGAAGCTTCTGATTGGTTGATTCTCATAACTGTGGTTATGAAAACGATCGTCGAAATCACTGGAGTCATACCCTCATAAGCAATCAAAAACATTTTTACAAGCAGCAAAATCCCACCCCTACACTGAAAAGATCCCTAGATGCCGGAAAGCCTTCTACTCAAATAGTTTCTTCCCTCAAACTGTTAGACGTTGGAATTTCCCATCGGTTGTTGCTTTTTTTTATACTGACATTTAGAAGTTCAAATGTAATGTGGACAGGCATCTCGTTGCTAAACTCCGTACATAGTGTCTCTGTAGGTATTATCCAAAATAGTAGCCCCTTACGTCCAAATAGCACTGTGTATTGTTTAATAATGAGAGTGAGAAAAATAATGATTGAATATGGTTGCAATTTGATTGTTTGCGTTTGAATAATTATCTTACCCTACCCTACGAGGAACAAGTATTTTGCAATATTTATTACCTGTTCGTGTTAGGGTACGTCAACTCTTATTTATTAATTCGTTTAGTTACCCGTTGTCATTTTACAAATATTGAGAGGCGACTTTCTGAGCAAGATGTATATTAAAGAATTCTCGCCCCAAGTGTCTGTCTCTTTTGAAATACGTTTATTCATGGTTTAATTGAATGCTTTGTTGTCTAGCAGAAGATATTCCGCCATTTTCAATGCAAATCGCCAGCTGAATAGAAAAAGCAACAACGCCGGAATTTACCGACGTTCAGGTACAACTAATGGATAAACTAATTGAAATAAAAATTGCTTATTTTATTTCACCTGGAAAATTAATAATTTTCTTTCTTTGTTTCTTCCATGTTCAGTTGAGTCTTTGCCTCTTTAAAAACGGCTTCGTCTATTAATACGTGGACGGGTTGTCGATAGATTTGTCGGCATTTAGATTGAACTATCGGGGGTACCCGGTGTTGGCCAGGTGTGGTTAGGTGTGCGTGTGTGTGTGGAGGGGGGAGGTTAAATCAAAACAAAATGGAAAATAAAAAATAAGCGAACGTAATAATCCTGTGTAAATATTATAACTTTTTTAAATCGGAAAATACAAAAACAAAACAAACAGCGAACATGATGCAAAATAAAGAAAAAAAAAAAAAACGAGAATAGCATAAAAAACCCTACTTCAATGTTAAAACTTTAAAAATGAAAAAAATATAGTTGATATCTAGGCTCAAACGTGCAATCTTAAGATAACATCGCTTCTACTATAATGACTTGTATGTGATCGCGTGAGCGAAGTTGGGTCGTTTTAATTTTTTTTATATTTAAACTAATTCGAGAAAGAATGTTTTTTGCGCATGCGCGTTTGGCTAAATTGTCATGAAGGAACGATTTTTTGCTACCTCTCCCTGTAGAAAACTGCCCAGTTGAGGGTGAAGGAATTAATGGTTTTAGCCAATTTTTCGATATTTGTCGTCCGAAATGTTGTGCTTCAAAACGATACCGATCTCGTGAAAATACGTCACTTCCGTGAAAAGTTTTAGGCAGACATACAAACATACATACATTTAAACAGATTTTTGCCATTCATGAATCAGTGAATCCACAAAGTAAATGGGCACATCTCATTCAAAATGCTTTTCGTTTGTTTATCACACTTAAAAGCCATATGTTGTACTCAAGTGTAAAATGGCATTGCTTTCAGTATTACTAAAAACAAAAAATATATACAGAATAAAACACAGAAGCCAATGTCATCCTAACATGTATCTGCCCAGAGAAGCGGGAGGTATAGTCCTCACAGAAACTGACTATCAGCAACGTGCCACTATTGTGAGCACCGCGAAATATCTGATGAGCTCCCAAAGTCCAAACCTCAAAATGGTACATAAACATCATAAAACCGGAGCCAGCAGAACAACCTCCATCATAAAACTGGTCAAACATTTTGCACAATATTGTCTTCCTAATGCGACAGAATCAGAAAGGACATTTTCTACTGAAATAGTTCAAAGAGTCGCCAAAAATACACCAAAAACTTCTATTACAAGAAAACTAAAAGAATGAACCAAACAATAGATCTGATACGTTTAAACTTCAGCTAACATTTTTAGGCTTGTTACGTGTAAGTTCCAGTTAGCATTTCTTACACCTGGCATGTTTATGTTTGAGTCTTAGATATGTTACGTTAACACTTCATATGAGATATGTTAGGCCTTTTAGATTTAAGTTTTCGTTAGTATACTTTCGGCCTGTTAAGTTTTAAGTTTGAAGCAACATTTCTAAGTCTGTTATGTTTACATTAAAGATAACGTTTCTTATGCCTTTGCGGTTTAAGTTTCAATTAGAATTCTTTCAGCCTTTTACAT
This sequence comes from Euprymna scolopes, assembly GCF_053919585.1. Lineage (NCBI taxonomy): Eukaryota > Metazoa > Mollusca > Cephalopoda > Sepiida > Sepiolidae > Euprymna > Euprymna scolopes. The sequence continues at coordinate 74,627,887 of NC_136496.1, forward strand.
CTAAATTTAAGGCAACATTTCTCAGGTCTGTTTCGTTAATACGTGAGATAGCTTTGAGATACAGTTAACATTTTAAGGCTTTTATGGATAATTTTGAGAGAACATTTTCCAGACATGTTACGCTTAAGTTTGAGATAATATATTATAAGATTGTTTCATTTAATTTTAAAATAATATTTTGCAAACACTTAAATCTTGAAGTAGCACGCCTTAATTCCATTACACAGAAGTTTAAAGTAGCATTTTGTCGGAAAGTGATTTGCAAAATACCTTGAATTGATATAGTAGTTTCATCAAAGTACTGGCGGAGGGCGCCCGGCCTCACCGCGTCGTAAAATATGCTTACATATATTTAAATTCATGCAGATTTCGTATTTATTAATGCAGAATAAATTCTGTATTCAACATTATTTTTTCTAATATATAAAAAGTACTATATCTGTCTGTCCGTCTGACTCCATATTTTCGAACTCTATCTCTTCCGAAATTAAAAGTCGCAGAGCGGCGCAGGGGACCTCAACTGATTGGATTTTTTTATGAGCCGTTCGTATTATGCGTTTTTAGCCGGTTCAAATAGTTTTTAAAAGGGTTAAAAACCGGTCAACATTGACAGAATTGTTTTATATTTTGTACATTCATCTTAGTCTATTTTTAATCTGTTTATTTATATGCGTGTCACTTTGATACAGTGGTAACGTCACCAGCTTTGAATGTTACAACGTTTCTTTTGGTTTCGATTCAAGTTGATGCCACCCATATGCATTTTTTTTTTTAACTTTTGAAATCACGAATCTAGAATAATATATATGAAATCTGGACAAATTAAAATATCATATTTAAGCGTATTTTACGATCGGCTAAGACCCTACCGTAGTATCAAATATATATAAGTGATTTAAAAAGTTAAAAAAAATTTTACTTGGGTGGCATCAGCTAGAATTAAAACAAAACCATTTAGCGTTCCAGCCGCGTCTACTATCGATGATGTAGCTATCGAGGGACCGCCAAGAAAGATTTAATATAAAACGACTTGAAGGGTTGGATTGGATTAGGGCTTGCACATAAAAAGTAAAAATATGTCGGCAAATTGAAACGAAAATTTTGCATTTCCACTTGCTGATGTATGTCCGTACGCGTTATTCATCCACAGAAACAAATATTTTACTCGTTATAAACTATCCTTGGTGTATGATTACTATTTCCTGTTAATTTCAGTGTTATGTGATCAGTAGTTTAGGAGTTTATCGGTTAAATATGTACACGACACAAACAGCCAGACACGCACGTGATCTACTGTTTTATGTATATAGAGATAGCTTCTTTCTTTCTTTCTTTGCTGTTTCTTCCTTTGTTTTTTTTTTTGTTTTTCTTTTTTTCTTTTCTTTTAATTTTTGTTATTTCTTTACTTTTTTTACTTTTCATCTTTTTTCTTATTTTAATTCTTGGTTTTCCTTCATTCTTCTTTTTTATTTTCTACTTTTATTTCGTTTTTTTTTTCTTTCTTACATTTTCTTTCTTTCTTTTCATAATTCTTCATTACTTTCTGTCATTTTTCTGTCTATCTTTCTTTCTATTTCAATTTGCCCTTTTTCGTTTTTTTTTTTTTACATTGGTCCATTTTTTCTGTCTTTCTTTTTTCTTTTTTCCTTCTTTCTTTTTTCTTTATTTCCGGTTTCTTTCTTTATTTTTACTTTTGTTCTTTATTTCCTTTTCATTTCTTTCTTTTTTCTTTATTTCCGGTTTCTTTCTTTATTTTTACTTTTGTTCTTTATTTCCTTTTCATTTCTTTCTTTTTTCTTTATTTCCGGTTTCTTTCTTTATTTTTACTTTTCTTCTTTATTTCCTTTTCATTTCTTTCTTTCTTCTTTCCTTTTTCTTTTTATTCTCAGTTATTCATTTGTTGCTGATCCTCTTTGTCATGCTTTCCTTTTACTTTTCTTTTCATTTGTTTGGTAGCTATATTACATGTCTTCCTTTTACATTCATTTGATTGATTGTATTCTTGTTTTCTGGGTGTTTCTATCTTCATAATAATTTTCTTTAACGATTTTATTTTTTTATCCTGTATTTCTATGATTACTAGTTCTCTTTATTCAGTGGTCCTGCATACGACCTTAAACTATATCCAGTGGTGAGACCCCAGATTGTGGGATTTGGCGAGTGTGGAGCTACCCTTTAAATACCATTACTCCCACTCTGACCTGGAGTGGTAGTACCTGTTAGGGTCCCAACTATGGGTAAAATAGAAACCGATTATAAAACAACAAATATATTCTATTAAAACAATTTTTCTTCAAAATCACTGGATTCGGCATTAAATAACCCGATAAAGGTTGATATGCCGTAAAACAAAAACAACCAACCAACCAAAATCTTTATTCAATGCTTCTAATTATTTCCTTCTTTAATTCTTTCTTAAAGACTTCCTTTTTCTCCCCCCCCTCGTTGCTTATTTTGTCTTCTCCTTTCTCTCTATAATCATTTCCTCTCTTTCGTTTATATGTCTCCTTTTTTAATTAATTTTTTTAATTTTTAAAATCATTTCTTTAATTTTTTTTTGTTACTTTAAATTTTATCATTTCATTAACTTGTCTCGTTTTTTTTTATATAATTGTAAGTTATTTTCTTTTTTTCTCTTTTTTCTTTTTCTTTTCTTTTTCTTCATTGAAATTTAAAAAAAAAAAAACGAGAAGAAGCGACATTTATTTAATAATGTTATTTTTTACCCCTGAGGAATTTAGTTAATTTTGCAAATTCAAGCCTGGATACATTTTGAAATAATTGAAAAGTTGGCGGGAGGTAGAGGCTGAAACAGTTAGTAACGAATATGATTGAAAAAGATATGCGTTGGACGAGATTTGATAAATAACTAAGAGATGGAGAGAGACAGACAGATGGGGAGGTAGATGACTTTATATTTATACAGACATTATGGCTACATATGCGCATACTCTTTCCGTTAGAAGTCCTTTAGGGAAGCAGTGTCTTCGGGCCTTCAACTAGTTGAAAAATATCTGGCGTACAGCAGAAATCTGTATGCATATATGTAGCCAATAATATTTGTATAAGTAAATATACTATAATTACGCTCTGTTTGTCAGCGAGCACTTTTTAATAAACACTAGATTTTCAATAGATTTACATCTGGGAAACAGCAACGATATAATCATTATATATAATGGTCTGTTTGATTGTTTGTAAATAAACAAGAAGCTCGACCACTATAAAAGCGGTAGACGAGTGCATATTTAAATGAACATTTGTTGAGATCATTTGCGGGCACCATTCCTATGGGCTAATGGGTAAAGCTTCCGACTGACTACTGTAAGTTCAATCCTCAGCTAGGGAAAGGTGCTAATCTAGACGCACTGATGAGTTTTGATACAACGAAACAGTACTAAGTGTGGATGACTACAAATTTAAGCTCTTCCCCTATTTGGATAGAGCACTGTTGTTAATGTATTCCACTCGCTACTGAAATGGCTATAAAGCGTGGCTCGCTGTTTTTTTTTTTTTTTTTTTTTTTTTTGCAAATAAAAAAACAGTTCGAGCACTATAAAAGCGGTGAACGATTAAAATGGACATTTATTGAGATCATGGGTAAGTGAGTAGAACTGTCTACTATCAACGCGATGGTTGTAGGTTCAATCCTCGGCTAGGGACAGGTGCTAGTCTAGCCGCATAGATGAGTAGTGATACAACGAAACAGTATTGTATATATATACACATTCAGTTATGTATGTTTATATATGCGTATATAAAGGATTCACTCTTGAACAAATTAACCAATCATTATGACTTTTAGACCACTGTTTAGCTTAAGCGCATTTTACTTAGATTATTTTCAGTTTAATATAGTTTCATATAATGCAAAATGGACCAAGAGGTAACCGATCGTTGATTTTTGTTAAATTAAAAATTTATAAAGAAACCCCAAGATGACGACTTTTATAGATTTTCAATTATGCTGATTAAGAATAGTTTTCCATTTATAGAGATCTGTAATGCGCTTTAAATCAATGGCCGCCAGATTTGTACGCACGTGCGAGGAACAAATCTATTTCTATTCGACCGACACTCTAATCCTCCAATTTTTTTCATTGGTTTATAGCATTTGCGGGTGGATATCCTGATAACGTTTATCAAGGTAAAATTTGGGACTTCCGGTGTGTTGGCTTTCATGGCTCTTGTGAGATGCGAAGTTGTCTGGTTTTGAATATATATATATATATATATATATATATATATATATATATGATAAAAATTCCAATTAAATTTACCAAAATTATACAAAATGGTGAAATTAAAGTATATTATAAATATTAAAGAATTAATATTTATAAAGTAATCTTAACCAGATGTAAAAGCTCGATATAACTAAATAGGAGATAGAGCTTATAATAAGAGAAAATAGTTAATAAAACATGTAAAAAACACTTTAAAAAAGAGTTAAAAACATATTTAATCTAAAAAGGAAACACTTAATAAGTGGATAGTCCTTAATCCGCGGAGTTCGAAGAAATACTTTCCTTCTCATCAGAGGGAAGGAATTAGCAAAATGCGGGATCGGATTTTGCATACAAAAGTATTTGATGAAACTGCAAGTACGTGAAGCAGAGGGAATATTGTGAAGAAAAAGGTTATTTGACGTGAATGGATAGTCTGGTGAAAGGTAAAGTATCCAAGTAAGATCTTTTACTTACTTGCAGTTTCATCAAATACTTTTGTATGCAAAATCCGATCCCGCATTTTGCTAATTCCTACCCTCTGACTAGAAGGAAAGTATTTCTTCGAAACTCCACAGATTAAGGACTATCCACTTATTAAGTGTTTCCTTTTCAGATTAAATATGTTTTTAACTCTTTTTCAAAGTGTTTTTTAAAATGTTTTATTAAATATTTGCTCTTATATATATACATATATATTTATATATATATATATATATATATATATATATATATATATATATATATATATATATATATATAAAACTATCTGGACCCTAATTTCTGATGCTTTGTTTTTCATTTTTCAACCATTGAGGCGAACACTGGCTGCTTCATTCACCTGCAAATTTTAACCTCCATTACACCGGACTTCTTCTAATACGGTTAGTTATTTTTTGTAACATTGAACAGTTTCACATGCTTATATCTTAAGTTCTTTTTTAGTTTTGTGACAACAAATCATAAAACTTCAAGTTTCAACCTGTGCAGCAACCATCAAATACATAGAAATGTTAAAACTTTTAACGTGACTTTCTGATTAGTTCGCTAACGATTTTTCCTCTAACGAAAAGAAATAGCATTCTTTGAAACCCAGCGGATTAAGGAGCACCCAGCTTTTGAGTATTCTGCCGAATAATAAAAACTTTTTGTAAAATTCTACTATACAAATCTGTTCTTATTATTATTTATCCTAAGCTCTACTATTCTCAGTGAATTTATTGAGCTTTTTTTATTTGGTGTGGATTAAAATATAAATAACTATATTTATATTTGGTTTTGGAATTTGCTTTTTCTTGATTAGTAAATCCCTCCTCATTAAAATTCTGCTGTATATATATATATATATATATATATATATATATATATATATATATATATATATATATATATATATATATATATATATACTAGCAAAAGTACCCGTCGTTGACTGGGTTCAAAAACAGCCTACAGAAAATGAACTCTGATTTATGAAAGTAGGATAGGTTATGAAAAGGAAAGGTTGTAAAGAGATAGCGTCGAATTTGGCGTATCAAAACCAAAGCAAAGTATGATGAAAGTAAAAATAAAATAGATAAACCCCATAATTTATTATACCATACCTGTTCACACTGAAACACTCAGCACAATATTCTGTGAATCTATATTAAAAAAACCTTGTTAAACTTTGTGACATATTTCTATTCTATGGAGGTCAGGGGCGAACGAACACCCCCTAATTTTATTATACCATATTTCTTCAAACTGAAACATAATTATCAAAGTATACTTACGCAGATAGATATGAAAAGTCTTTATTAAAGTGTGTGCCTATTTCCATTCCATGGAGGCCAAGCGCGAACGCAGACTCCACAATCTTATCATACCATCCCTATTTAAGTTAAAACCTACTTATCAAAGTATTCTTTTGTAAATTCATATCAAAAACACTTGTAAACGTTGTTTTTTAATTTTTTATTTCCATACTTTGTGGACCAGGCGCGAAAACAGACCCCACAATTTTAATGAACCACAGTTCTGCCAGATCAAACATACCCATTCCTGTGTCTCGATAAATCTTCTATCATTATATGTAATCAGTTTTTTAAAATAGTCAACCATATATGAGCCTATTCGTGACCACACACACACACGCACACACACACATACACACACATTCAGCTTTATATTATAGATATATAGAGAAGCTTTCAAGACAATATACATATAGTAAGTTGTGAATATATATATATTGCAATTAAAATAACCAGAAGTGTACTCCCTGTTAGGATTCATGTTATTGCGCAAAAATTATATGCAGCTTAATTGTCTTATATATTTTCATAACTTACTACCTTGCTCTACTCACGTATTAAGCACTGTTGAAGGAAATACAGAAAATCGGATACATAAGTATTTATTTGCATGGAATTATATATATATATATATATATATATATATATATATATATATATATATATATATATATATATCCACAGTATTTCGCTGTATCACAACCTTCGCTTGAGCGAGACTAGCACCAATCAGCTTGAATATATCGTTAAAAATATTTAATTTAATATAACTTTTGTATAAGAGCCCAATTATTTGTATAAAGAAGATTGCTTAAACATTGTTCTTCACAAAAGTTCCTCCCACAGTTAATATAAATACATGCAGAACGGAAACAGTTACTATACTTGCGTAGCGATTCGTCTTTTTAAAAACCTTTTTATTAATAATATGGCCTAGTTATTAGTATACAAATGGACCCCTGTTGGCCTTAATATTCTCTTTCACTTCTGACAGATATATCGTACTGTTCATTGTATACCCAGATTTGTTTTTTACTTTTTTTCATCGTCCGAGTTTTTCTCATTTTCTAAAACAATTTAAAAATGTCCTATAACTATCATTTAGACACCCCCAACCTTGTCACCATACACAATATCTTATAACAGTTGACATGTCGAATGTGACAGTGAGTGGGATGTAATGTAAAAATATACCAATAAAACGGAACGAAATTTAAATTTCCACTCCATTTTTAAAGCAACCATAGAACAGAGCTTTCTCCACAAGTTTTCCATTAATTTTTTTATTGTTTTAAAAATAAAACATATCATTTATTTGTATTGTATCAGCATCGGAGTATATAAATAACACAAAAATATTTGAAAACGAAAACATTTAGTGTATAAATACTTAATTAAAGTAAAAGTCAATACTGTTTATTGGGACGAGTTTGTGGTAGAGGAGGTAATATTTACCTCCAAAATAATATGTTGTTTAAACTAGATAATTTCTCAAAAAGTCGAAAATAAAAATAATGACGGAGGAGGGGGGGACCGGATTTTTACCAAAGTAAAAAAATCGCAAAATAATAATAATAATAATAATAATAATAATAATAATAATAATAATAATAATAATAATAATAATAATAAAGGTAAGGGCGGGCTAAAACTTGTAAATAAATAAAAAAAAACAATAATGACGAAATGACCAAACCAAAATTAAAAAATATAATTTCAAAACCAAAATTACACATTAAAACAGAATACTTTTTAATGGTTATTAGTAGTTTGTTTTAATTTGCAAAACAGAAAACATTGAAAAAATATAGAAAATGTTAATCTTGATATCCCTTTTTTACAGCCCTAAATTATAAAAATCTTGACTTTCAAATTCTTTAATAAAAAAAACTTAAACAATGATGAACCTTTTAACAATGTTAGTCTTTAATATAAAATATAACACATTATTTCATTAATTATAATTTAAAGAAATATTTCCTCCCAATTTAGACATTTTCATTGAATTTTGTTTCATTAATTCAACAAATATTTATTTTCCATAAATATCTAAAACCTTTATTAATATAAATATGATATGGTCTGATTTTAATTTACAAAAAAAAAATGTTTTTTCTAAATCAGGAAATAATTAAGTATTATATTGTCTCCTACAATTTATGTCTAATTAAATTATTAATCTTTTTTGAATACATTAAAGAAAGACATGTACTGGGAATTCCATTTGCATATGTTTATTATTGAATTTCAAAAAAGAGGCAGCCGCACTGCCACATGATCATAATCTTCGGGATCAGGATAAGCTCAGAACAGTTCAACAAGTCGATGCAATTGTGTCAACAGAGATATCAGGACCTGAAGATCCAGATCTTCGTGATTTAGTTAAGTCGTTAATGGTATACGGTCAAAACTTATTCTAATTGTTTGATTATGTGATACGAAGTATCTTACTGGTGTGTGTTTTTAAATTTTCAACTACCGTGGAATTTTCACGGGTTTTGGTTGTGAATATTATTATTATTATTATTATTATTATTATTATTATTATTATTTAAATATTAATATATTTGCCTGTCTGTCCGGTGTCGCAAAAAGCCATCATCATCATCACAATCAATAATTAATGAGAAACGAATTACCTCCCTTTATAGTCGATTTTTATCAGTTAGTAATCGTAAAAACATACCCTCTCCAAAATATGTCTTACCATTATTAGCTACTTGCATGTAATGTTGAAATTAGTAAAATTCCAACGCATTTGAGTAGAAAACATTATTAGCTGCTTATGAGTCATGTCGAAATAAGTAAAATCATAGGATGCCTTTGTTGATTAAGGATCATTTAAACCTACGCATTTCAGGTGAAAACATTATTACGTACTTACATGTCATGTTGAAATTAGTACAAATTCCAACGCATTTCAGGTGAAAACATTATTACCTATTAAGTGTTATGTCGAAATATGTAAAATCGTATAGTGCTTTTGTTGATTAGGGATCGTTTAATTTTACGCATTTCAGGTGAAAATATAATTGTCTACTTATATGTCATGTTGAAATTAGTACAAATTCCAACACATTTCAGGTGAAAACATTATTAATTATACTTATGTCAAAATATGTAAAATCATAGGGTGCTCTTGTTGATTAGGGATCTTTTAAAAATATCCATTTCAGATGAAAACGTAATTACCTTCGTAAATGTCATATCGAAATATTTACAATCATAGAGTACTTTTGGTAATTAGCGATCTTTTATACCTATGCATTTCAGGTGAAAACATAATTAGGCACTTACACGTCAGGTTGAAATGAGTAGAAATTCTCACGAATTTCAGGTAAACACATTATTACCTACTTAAGTGTCATGCCAAAATAAGTAAAATCATAGGCTGATTTTGTTGATTAGGGATCTTTTAAACCTGCGCATTTCAGGCGAAAACATTACTTACTTGCATGTCATGTTTCACTTATTACAAAGCAATTATTACAAAGCAGGTTTCTGTAAATACTGAAAATCAGGCCTATTCCCTAGATGTACGTTTAATCTAAGATGCCATGAAATAGTAAACAACTTGAGGCCATTAGGCATTACACAAAATCGACCTGACTTAATATCATGTGCGTATCAGGCATATCTAGCTGAATTTTAGAAAAAAACATTAAACACAGACTATGTATTGCAAATGTTTATGTTATCACATTTCAAAAAAGATGTCTAACACACTGACACATGATCATAATGCTGCGAGATCGGGATAAGCTCAGAACGGTTCAACAAATTGATGCAATTGTGTCAGCAGAGATACCAGGACCAGAAGACCCGGAGCTTCGTGATATAGTTAAGTCTTTAATGATACATGGTCTAACCTCATTATAACTGTTGGATGATTATATAAGAAGTTTCTCATTTATGTGTGGTTTTAAAGTTTGCAATTAGAATTTACATGGGCTCTGCTAGATTTTATTATTATTATTATTATTATTATTATTATTATTATTATTATTATTATTATTATTTATATATTGATTTAAAATTTTTTGGACACTTAACGCAAATCAATCTAACCGATCATAGCATATAAACAATATATATATATATATATATATATATATATATATATATATATATATATAATATATAATATAATATAAAGCTGAATGTGTGTGTGTGGTCACGAATAGGATCCTATATGATTGACTATTTTAAAAAAACTGATTGCATATAATGATAAAAGATGTATCGAGACACATGAATAGGTATGTTTGATCTGGCAGAACTGTGGTTCATTAAAATTGGTCCACTAAGTATGAAAATAAAAGATGTAAAAATTAAACAAAAAACGTTTACAAGTGTTTTTGATATAGATGTACATAATAATACTTTGATAAGTATGTTTTAACTTAAATAGGGATGGTATAATAAAATTGTGGGGTCTGCGTTCGCGCCTGGCCTCCAGAGAATGGAAATAGACACCAACTTTAATAAAGACTTTTCATATCTATCTGTTTACGTATACTTTGATAATTATGTTTCAGTTTGAAGAAATATGGTAAAATAAAATTATGCGGTGTCCGTTCTCGCCTGACCTCCATAGAATGGAAATATGTCACAAAGTTTAACAAGGTTTTTTAATATAGATCCACAGAATATTGTGATAAGTGTTTCAGGTGAACAGGTATGGTATAATAAATTATGGGGCTTATCTATTTTATTTTTACTTTCATCATATTTTGCTTTGGTTTTGATACCCCCAAATTCGAAGCTATCTATTTACAACCCTTCCTTTTCATAACCTATCATACTTTCATAAATCAGAGTCCATTTTGTGTAGGCTATTTTTGAACCCAGTCAACGACGGGTACTTTTGCTAGTATATATATATATATATATAATTTTGATTCTATAAAAACATTTTTTTACTGGATATATATAATAATATTGTTCAAGTTCTATCAAATGGGGTCGGAAACATCCCCCCTCAAATTTGAACAAAGAAAGGGGTAAATTAGAAGACAAGTGAACCTCTGCCTGATTAACGCGCATTTATAAGATGTTTTTAGAGACGCCTAACTTAAAATTGACACCTGTATTTTCTTTGATTGCATATTTTGTAATATCGGTTATTTTACGTTCAGTTTGAGTAACGTTTGCAAATTGCAAATAACACAATCAATTTATGCGAGAAACATTTCATAAAAGAAGATTTAATGAAATGCACCTGCTAACTGGCCATCTTGTTTGGCGATTAAAGCCCATTTGATAAATTTCGTAGGGGATATGTAAAGTCCCATGCGAAAATTCGACATCTAGATTACGCCATATACGCCCGAGCTGAAATTTTATTTAAATAATAAATGGCAAGAATTAATCTTTGAAATAAAAAAAACAAAATATTTGTATAATAAACATGTTTTCTGGGACTTGTTTTAATTTGAAGTTCCTAGCCTCTGTAAAAAGACGCTATATATATATATATATATATATATATATATATATATATATATATATATATATATATATATATACACATATTATTGAATAGCACGGAATTATTCTGTTTTACAATTTTCCTTTTTATCTTCTCCAATCTCCGAATAGTCCTTTTTGTGTTTTTCTCGAAATTGTATATGTTGGATCCATAATCGCGAGCGCTTTCGACAGAAGTACTTCTGTCATCCTCAGGCATATTGTCGCGAAGATTGACTCTCCACCTCTCTGAATCTAGCTCCATATCACAACATTTGAAGGGACATGGCTGCCAATATTCGGACTTTCAAAGAATTATGGTAGAAAATACAAGAGTATTACAGAGTGAGAGAAATGTAAATAGGCTAAGAATACTGGAAGCATTGTACATTAAAACAAAGAAGCCTCAAATAAATAATATTAATTATGAGTGCAGCCGGAACATTTTGAAATGCTTGGGATGAATGTTTAATGTATATATGTGTTTGTATATATAAATCTGTTTAATATATGCAAAAAAAAAAAAAAAAAATTCGCCCACTTAACTTGTAACAAATTACCACGTGACTAGGAAAAAAATATATAAGTAAATTAAAAAACAATCCCTACATTTATTTCTACAATATGCCTGAGGATGATAGAAGTACTTCTGTCGAAAGTGCTCGCGATTATGGATCCAACATATACAATTTCGAGAAGAACACAAAAAGGACTATTCGGAGATTGGAGAAGATAAAAAGGAAAATTGTAAAACAGAATAATTTCGTGCTATTCAAAGATATTTGTCTAAATGAGAAAATGCTGCCTAAATATACACTATATATATATATATATATATATATATATATATATATATATATATATATATATATACATACACAATTAATGACAAAAATTTATATTCCAAAATTCATGATGTTGACCATCTTATAATTTATTCCTTTAAATTATTTAAATCAGTCAATTTATACAATTCTTGGCAGTATCTGTTTCGTAACGAAAAATCAATCACTTAATTATTATATCAATTAGTTAATCTACTATGCCCTTAATTCATCAGAAGAAATAGCAGCAATCAATTCGGCATACTTATGAAAATAATATCAATAAACCATAACATATTATATATATATATATTTGAATATAAGTTTGTATATAAGTTTGTATATAAGTATGTATACATAACGTAGAATTAATAAATTTACTAATTATTAAATAGAACATTTTGGTAGAAGATTCATATATTAATTAAAATTATTAGTATGAATAGTTGGGTTTAATGACTTTGTTTGATAAAATTCAATATGGCATAATGGAAAAATATAAAGGTAACTGCAGCTTCTCTTTCAATTTTCGAATTTTCACCATGTAAAATCATATTTCAACTCCTTTTGTAGATTGATTGTTGCTATTTCTTTTGATGAATTAAGGGCATAATAGATTCACTAATTGATATAATAATTAAGTGATTGATTTTGCGCTACGAAACAGATACTGTCAAGAATTGTATAAATCGACTGATTTAAAGGAATAAATTATAAGATGGTCAACATCATGAATTTTTTAATATAAATTTTTGTAATTTATTCTATATATTGCTATGTAATCACATTCTTATATAAGGATTGATATATAATAAGACAATATATTTCTACAGAAATATATATATATATATATATATATATATATAAATATATATGTAAATATATATATATTGTGATACATTTATTAAGATGTATAATAAATTATTTAATTGATTTTTAGCCGAGAGGAGATATATTTTCAGTATATTTTATTCACCGTATCATTTTTCGCGCCAAAAAGATTCAATTCACGTCTGTTCGGTCACACATTGTAAACAAAACAGAAGAAAAAGGGGGAGGAGGAGGCCTGCGAACAGGAGGAGAAGGGAGAGACAGATACTGTGAACGAAGAGTGTAAAAGGAGAGAGAAAAGAAAGATAGAGAGAAATAAGAGAGAGAAACTGTGTAGAGAAAGAGAGAGGGAGATCGTATATAGAGAGAGGGGCCTGAAAAAAGTTGTCAACAGGCAGTGGAGCTTCGCGCTTCAAAGCGATAAGACGTACGTCAGCGAAGGTCGGGTTGGCGAAGCCGGCGAAAGGCGACGACGGCGGTAGCGGCGTCGCGGAGGTAAATATCAACGATATCAGCCGATGATCAGCGGTCGACGTTAGAATATTGACTGAACAAAAGAATGAACCCAGCGAAGGTAGGATCCATAGAGCAGTGAAACTTTTACTATAAATCAAGGGCTTCCATGAGCTTCGGAAAACAAATACTTGGAGCAATTAACACGCACGCGCGTAATGAAACATAAATCATCCGAAGGACAAAAATATGAAAATTAATCTGCGGGCGCGTAATCAAATATAACTAATTTACAGGAAAGAAATATACAGGGTGGGTCACAAGTCACGCACCAAACAATTAAGTGATGTGAAACTGTCAAATCAGCGGGGCAAAATATATTGTATTTTCTTTGGGTATGTAATACATCTTCTTTTATGATTGTATCAGTGTGTTCAACGTGCTTTTTCAGTTTATTGGTTAAGTTTGGTTTTAATAAATAACCTTTATTACTATTAGAATTATTTAAAATCCTTTGGTGCGCAACTTACGACCCACCCTGTATATAAAAAAAAGATACGAAAGAAAGGTCATATTTCAAAGGACATTAAGTGAGTTTTTCAATCAAAACTTTCATTTCTCCAACATCTCTCTCTTACCCTAGAACCTGTATCTAATTGAGCAGACGATTTCTTGTTTTATGTGAACATTGACTGTTAATATATTTTTACTCTCGGTAGAATTTGAATTCATTAAATCATTTCATTTAGTTAGGCATATTTAATTTTCTTGAATTGAATTGAATTTTATTTTATTTTTATATAAATAAAAGTTTGTTAATTTTTCCTCGATATTTGTCATCGTTATTTCTTATGTGATTTCATTGTCCAGTTTCATGTTATTGTTGTCTTCGGGACGGTTGTCCCATTCCCATAACAACGTATTATCAAGGAACCGAGGAAACTTTTTTTTATATATATTTCGTTACGTCATCCATCTCTACCGTCCCCAGTAGGACTGGGATACGTCGTAACAAATTGGGGGCTCGTGCCGAGATGTACCCTCCCTGAAGACACCCTGGACAGTTGAATACATTTGAGGCAGCGATAACTAGTTAGCTCAACATGTCGGGAATACAAGAATTCCTAGATTCCCCTACTTTTGAAGAATTATGCAAATTTAGAAAAGACAGCATCTTAGCAATAGGTAGACATTATGAACTAGACGTTAGGCCAGGTATGAGAAGAGCATTGTTAGTTAGGATAGTAACAGAACATCTCGTCGACAATTTCTTAGTCGACGAAGCAGTTTTAAGAACTCTGTCCGAAGGTATGCCCGAACCCCACCAAGAAAGACGGGAGGAGTTCGATATCCCGAAACATGCCCGCCTTGTACCGACGTTCCACGAATCGAATGTGGACGGGTACTTCCAACATTTTGAAAAAATTGCCCTGAGTGCAAAATGGCCTCTAGAAGTTTGGCCCATGCTCTTACAAACCGCATTAAGAGGAAGAGCACAAGAGGTATATGCTTCCCTCTCGATTGAGGATTGTTCAAATTATAATGCTATAAAATCCGCCATCCTCAAATCGTATGAATTGGTACCCGAGGCATATCGACAGAAGTTTAGGTCATGCCGAAAACAGAACGGACAAACCTAAGTGGAATTGTTTTGGCAGAAAGAAACACAGTTTAATAAGTGGATTTCTGCTAAAGGTTCACAGTCCGATCATAATAGACTCCAGCAGATGATCCTGATGGAAGAATTTAAACGTTGTGTTCCTGACGACCTAAAAGTGTTTTTGAACGAACGCCAGATCACTACAGCCTAGGAAATGGCGATTCTAGCCGACGAGTACATTCTTACACACAAGACGGGTAGAAATAGAATTGATCAAATCGAGGGTGAAATTCACACAAATCTTCGGAGAATGTCTGTTACAGACTGTAGTTGGAATACAGGTCCAGAAAGTACTGTATATCGACCTCCCAGCTCAGGAAATAGATCCCCGAAAGCAAATCGACCACCCACCTATCAACGGATCGACAGGTGGAAACCCATAACGTGCCACTACTGTAAGAATGTAGGACACATCATGATGGGCTGCCCGGTAAAGAAAGATACCGAACGTAAAAAGGGGATAGATTATAAACCTCAAGGCTTTATTACCTCGTGCAACATCTCTACAAGAGACAATGAGGACAGTATTAGAAAATTATACCAACCATTTATATCAGAGGGTCTGGTACAAACGGTAGATAATCACCAGGATCGACGACCAGTAAAAATCCTGAGAGATACGGGGGCAACCCAATCTCTAATTTTAAAAAGTGAGATGCCGGATGAATCGAAAACAGACACCGGTGAATCCGTCACCATTCATGGAATTAGTGAACATTTGCTTGATGTCCCACTCCACCGAATCTCCCTCGATTCGACCACAGTAAGCGGTCTGGTCGAAGTAGGAGTTGTGGAAAATTTACCAATGAAAGGCATTTCACTATTGTTAGGGAATGATTTGGCTGGTGAAAAGGTTATATCAAAACCGAGAATAGTAACTGAGGCGGATGCTAATAGAATCGAAAGAGATAAAGAAGAGGAAGGAAGGTTAATCCATATACGACGTAACGAGAAAATTGACTTATCCCATTGTTAAAAGCTGAATTAGAACTAGATACCCCACCGACAAATTTAAAAGAAGGCAATAAGCATAGTGAAAACTTAGAAATTCCCATGAATCCTGCAAAGAACCTTAATTTAAATATAGCACCAAAGTTTAGAAATCCGACATTACACACCAAGAAGTGTTACCGAAATAAACATGTTCAAGTGATATGCAACAAAAGAGTCGGGAAATCCATTTCTAATAAACTTGGAACCCGCAGACAGCATCGTTTAAAGGTTTGATCATAGTTAAGAATTTTTGTTATAACAAAAGGTTCAGTTAGTAAATTTCGATGTCAGATTACGATATGTGAAGTTGGAGGACATAAATATCCGAAATGACCGACCTGTATGGAAAAGTCCTTCTTCGAGAACTTTTCTAAAATTGGTAGGGGGATGTGATACATTTATTAAAATGTATAATAAATTATTTTATTGATTTTTAGCCAAGAGGAGACATATTTTCAGTATATTTCATTCACTGTATCATTTTTCGCGCCAAAAGGATTACAATTCACGTTTGCTCGGTCACATTTTGTAAACAACACAGAAGAAAAAAGGGGAATAGGAGGCCTGCGAACAGAAGAAGAAGGGAGAGACAGATACTGTGAACGAAGAGTGTAAAAGGAGAGAGAAAGAGAAATAAGAGAGAAACTGTGTAGAGAAAGAGAGAGGGAGATCGTATATAGAGAGAGGGCCCTGAAAAAAGTTGTCAACAGGCAGTGGAGCTTCGCGCTTCAAAGCGATGAGATGTAAGTCAGCGAAGGTCGGGTCGGCGAAGCCGGCGAAAGGCGACGACGGCGGTAGCGGCGTCGCGGAGGTAAATATCAACGACATCAGCCGATGATCAGCGGTCGAAGTTAGAATATTGACTGAATAAAAGAATGAACCCAGCGAAGGTAGGATCCATAGAGCAGTGAAACTTTTACTATAAATCAAGGGCTTCCATGAGCTTCGGAAAACAAATACTTGGAGCAATTAACACGCACGCGCGTAATGAAACATAAATCACCCGAAGGACAAAAATATGAAAATTAACCTGCAGGCGCGTAAATCAAACATAAACAATTTACAGGAAAGAAATATATATATAAAAATGAGACGAAAGAAAGGTCGCATTTCAACGGACATTTAGTGAGTTTTTCAATCAAAACTTTCATTTCTCCAACATCTTTCTCTTACCCTGTATCTAATTGAGCAGACGATTTCTTGTTTTATGTGAACATTGACTGTTAATATATTTTTACTCTCGGTAGAATTTGAATTCATTAAATCATTTCATTTAGTTAGGCATATTTAATTTTCTTGAATTGAATTGAATTTTATTTCATTTTTTATATAAATAAAAGTTTGTTAATTTTTCTACGATATTTGTCCTCGTTATTTCTTATGTGATTTCATTGTCCAGTTTCATGTTATTGTTATCTTCGGGACGGTTGTCCGATTCCCATAACAACGTATTATCAAGGAACCTGTCAACCGTCGTAACAATATATATATATATATATATATATATATATATATATATATATATATATATATATATATATATATTGGTTTACTTTTACTTCAGTCGATGTTCTCACAAATCGGTGGCTTTATTGCTGGGACTAACATTGATCTTCATATGTAACACATAGATATTAGAATATTCTATTAAATTTCTTCCCATCTCAAAAACGTAGTAAAGAAGTTGAGAACATAATTTTTCTGTCCCCAATTTACCATTTAAATACGTTTAATGGTACATTTTTGCGGTCTCTTACTGTTACTGGATTCCAGGGCAAAAATTCATCTATTCTGGTGGAGTATCCAGCTTTGTACTGTTATTTGAGGTAACAGAATTTGAGGGAGGGGCACCATTCCAGTGCGGGTTTACCATACCGATGAGATCTTATTCAGGCCGAGAATAATATGTAATTTGGAATATGTGATAAAGGATTGGAGACACACGGCACCCATAGTTGTCGTGTGGCCAACTGTAGAAATGCATTGGCATTCGAACCTGGAGCCCTTCTGACACACACACACACACACACACACACACACACAAACAAAAAAAAACAACTAAGACGAAAATAAGATTAATGCACATTTGGGAGCTGTTCGTGTTACAGTGTCAGCATAAAAAAACTTTTTTTTTCGTGTGAGATGTAATTATAGATTAATACAAGCCTGACCTTGTACAACGTGCCGTCCGTTTCAGAAAATGGATAAAGAAATAAAATGATCGTTCCTGCTGGTGATCACGTAAGGTAACGAGATTTGGGGTAAATATGCAAATGAGATGCAATCGTCTTTTCAAATAAAACGCATGTGTGCCAGAGAGAGAGAGAGAGAGAGAGAGAGAGAGAGAGAGAGAGAGAGAGAGAGAGAGAGAGAGAGAGAGAGAGAGAGAGAGTTCTGTCAGATGTGAACAGGATTTTGATAACAAGAATTGCGATTATGGGAACATACTTTTTTTGGACTTTACTGTCTGATAGTACCAACACATGTTTAGATATCTCGCGCACGAGAGCCTTCGTCGTGAAGAAAAAGAGGAGGAAAAGAGAAAGAAGTACGACTGCTACTGGAAAAAGAAACGAGATGTAAGAAAACTGCAAAGCTGGCAGTGTTTTTCTGCTTTCAAGCTATTCTGGCGAAGATACGAATTAACGATGATATGGTAAAGCCGTTTAGCGACCAAAGTGATATAATGGGGTGGCTGAAGAAATTGAGGCTAGCAGCAAGACTTCAGAATGTGGATGATATGGCGAGCCTTCTTCCATTGTAGCGGGGGTGGGGGTGCATTGGCCTTCTACTTGGAGATAAGCGAGAGTGATTAACTGGATATCGAGAAGATTGAATCCCAGTTAAAAGAGTTATTCACGCCTGGTACGTGCATTACTTATAGGAAGTTGACTGTAGTTAGATTGGCTAGCGAGCAGACGTTTGTTTACGCAAACAACATCCGATGTAAAACAGGAAAGGTAAACGTAATTATGATTGTAGGAATGTCTCGCGCCTGCTTCGGAAGGGATGTGATCATCATTTCCATAAACGAAAGCGACTACGTCAAGATCAGCGTGCTGGTAGTGCGTGGCAAAACGCTAGGGTTTGATCTGTTATAGATCGATGCGATAAAAGAATTCGGACATTATTGTTGGACCTACAGGTGCAGTATGGATCGGCGACAGTAAAGTCTCCATGTGTGTGGCCATCTCCATCAATGAACTTGACTTTACTGCTACATTTGACCCTCATAAACGGGCGTGGACTGAAGCATGGAATGGACAGATGGCCGCGCACTTGAAACACTCCGCAATGGCGAGCCTAAATATCGAGTGTCTGCAGAAATACGACCAAAGTATAAGCAAGAACTCCGTGTATGGATGGACAAGCGTTGGTACATGCCGTACCCGGAAATATAACTCGGATCGCACAAGAGGTTAATTCCACTGATGGTCGTGATGCAGCGAAATAAGACAAAGGTGCCACCAGTGGTGGGCTATCGCGAACTTAACAATCACGGTGATGCATTAACGGCTAACGAGGATGTCTGCGCTGCTAAGATGCACAAACGGTGGATAAAAGGC
The DNA here is from genome assembly GCF_053919585.1 of Euprymna scolopes. NCBI lineage: Eukaryota > Metazoa > Mollusca > Cephalopoda > Sepiida > Sepiolidae > Euprymna > Euprymna scolopes. The sequence continues at coordinate 74,647,705 of NC_136496.1, forward strand.
TAACGTGTCAATACTGGACTTCATAAGAGCGTATTTCAAAGTAGGTGTCCATGAGACGCTGTGTGTCCATACCAGACTATGGAGATCGATGGGAAGAGATACTGTCTTACACGCCTGGAGTTGGGATTAAACGTGGCCTCCTCTTATCATGAAGGCCATCATCAGCAGGGTGCTATCGCAGGAGGAAGCTATGGACCACACAACATCAGCCTATATCGACGATATCTTTGTTGACAAAGACGTCATACCTGAATCTCAAGTCAAGGAAAATTTGGCACGATTTCGATTAGAATGTAAGGACTTAGACGGAACATGCATGCTAGGATTGGTTGTGCCAAAAGAGTACGGTACTCTGCAGTGGAAGCTAGGACGCGCGGTTCACAAAATCTCTAGTATCATTACACGACCGACAGTATTCTCATAGTACGGAAAGCTTGTTGGCACCTCCGGATATTTGCGTAGCGTCGTGTGGCATGCATAGAGATCAAGAGGAGAGTTAGTTCGATCACGAACGGATAAGATGACAAGGTGACAGACTACCTACTCCGGCATATGACGTGTAATACTGGATTCAATAAAGCGGAATGATCCAGCTTGTGGGAACTGCTGCGTGGACGGCCGAGAACTAAACGTATGGGTCGATGCAGCGCACTAGCAACCGGATGTGCATTGGAGAGACACGTGATGGTCTTGCAGGACGCTTATTGGTTGCCACACGAGAAGATGCGCAGCATAATTATCTGGCAAAACTGGATACCGTGTATAAGGGACTTAACTTGACACTTCAGTGGCAGACCAAAGTGTCTGCACGTAAAGACAGATTCTGCATGCATATGCGACTGGACACTCTCAGCGAGAAAGCGCGAGTTCACACCAAGGTTGCCAGTTAGATGCTCATTAGGAGACTATTCAGTACACAGAAAGAAGTGGTAACATAATTCGAGCTCTCATTGGACGTGATATTTGTGCGTCAATTTATCACATGATCAACCGATTGATGCGCGAGCTACAGCAGTGGTTCAATGCTATAAAAGAAGAACGGAGAATCCGAGGCTCTGATCGGTGCAGTGCATGTAGCTGAGTTGGACGCAGCCCGCATCATGGCCATTCACAAAACAACGGACATCCAAGGGTACGACGTACCACTTATTTCGCTAGAAATGTTTGCCCTGCGATGACAAAAGCAGCAGTTAAGTTGGCTATACAAATGTGAGAATAATGTTAATATATAGATCAAGTGCTAATCCAAATTATAGATGAGCTGTGATTAGTAACAGTTAGGGATAGACGTTACGCACAGAGGTCTTTACTATTTCCGAACTATTACAGATTGTGCCCCCGTCGCTGTTTTTAGTGTGGAGGTAGTTACCCCGGACGGGTTCAGCAAGCATGATTCGTGAACTGTAAGTGGTCTTTTGTGAACATAGCCCACAACAAGAACCATTCACGCATAATAGCAGCCTTCCGCAGCCAAGAATTCAGGATATTCGCAGACAAGTGAAACAGGAACCTGATATTTCGTTGTGCATATACTCCAGTCGGGAATGACAAGCCGAGCGGTGTCACCATACTGAACCGCAGTGAGGATAATATGTATCATACCATGTGCTGTTTCCTGGTAAATGTGACACGAAAAGACAGTGAGTCTTATTTGACCACGCCAGCCAATACCATTTACAGTGACGAAGCCCCGGTGAAAGGAGTTGATATTATGCTACCATCAGCAGGTTCTGAGCACAATCCCTACCAGGTTGGAGACTGCTTTTGGGTGAAAACACCGGAGAGCCGCTGTTTGACGAAGTTCGAGAAACTAAAGTAATTAATCAACAGTCCGTTCTGCTGAATGGTATATACCGACCGGTAAAGGACCTGCGCCCTCGCTACAATATCCTCTCGTTAGAAGATTCTGACAGCATAATATCTTTGGATAGCGAGTCAGAGTGTTTAGTATACGACAACGAAACAGTGCACAAGGAAGCCTACAGTTCTCAAGAAGCCCAGCTTCTACGAGAGAGTACCCCACAAAAAACATTTTCTACGAATTGTTAAATTACAGTATATTTTCATGAATTACTACCTGGCTTTATTCGCGTATTGAACACTTTTGAAACACATTCTGAAATTGATACATAAATCATTTTATCTACTTATAAAATCTTATGCGAATAATAGAACATATAATAATATATATATATATATATATATATATATATATATATATATATATATATATATATATATTGTGCCTGTGTTTATATAACGTTATCCAACACGTAGACTCAATCGCAAAGAAGACAAAAAATAGAAAATAATTTCTAGTTGCTTTTTTGTCGTAAAACGACATTTATTGCCTCGTTCTCTTGTTACCACTATGAAGTCCCTCGAGTGATCGTCTTCTTGAACGTGCTCTCGGACGTCATAAATGCCTCCAACGTGATCTCGAACGTTATTCTCGTCTGTAACATGATTTTTTAGTTTTTACTTTTCTCTACCAGCGACCTCATTTTGCACACGCGCATCCGCGCTATGTTACACTCTTTTACATGGTAAAAAAAAAATGTTCTCAAGAATTTAGAATCTGCTCTGAGGTAAAATAAAAAAAAAAGCAAGAAAAAAAAATCAAGTTCATAAAAAAATGAACGAATTAATCCAAATAAAATAACTCCTGCATTTTACCTTTTCCCCGGCAGAAATTGCTTCCCTTCTTTTCTACATTTTTAATCCCGTTTTGCAAGACAGGTCTGGGCTTCACGACGCCAAATTATCTTCTGTAACGTTACCCAACACGTAGTAGTCTCAGTCACAAAGTTGACAAAAAAACAGAAAAGGACTTCGACTCACTTTTTGTTGTAGTACAACGATATTGAGTTCCTCATTCTTTCCTTATCTCTATGACGTCCCTCACGTAGTCGTCATCTCGAACGTGCATTTGAGCGTCATCCTGGCCTCTAACGTAATCTCGACCATTATACTCGTGTCTAATGTGATCCTTTTAAAGTTCTTTATTTTTCCTGACCAGTGACGTAATTTCGCGTGCATTTTACACGCTATATTACATTTATATATTATCGTATTATTTGGCATTATTTGTCATATAGGAATATGAAATGATTGGTTGTGAATGTCCCCTTCTTTTACATGCATCAATATTTTCATTGGCGGTGCTCGACTGAGCTTCAATCTATAGTTACTATTGTAAAATATTCACAACCAAAATTCGTTTAATTACAACCACTTCCAACAATTTCTTATTTTCTCGCCCTCTTTTTCGCTGTACCTAAACGGAACTTACATGGGCAAAATTTATTTATTAGAACTACGTGTTTGTGAAACGCAATATCGCGAGGCTACTACCCAGATTAAAATGACATAGTAAGCCATTAGTAAATAAACAAGAATTTCAGCCGCTATCTGCAACCTTCGTTACTAAATATATTTTGATCTTCTGCAGCACACACACACACACACACACACACACACACACACACACACACACACACACACACACACACACACACACACAAGGGTGACCCATAAGTCACTTTACATTTAAAAAATCAAATAATTTTTTTCTTTTAATATATTTTAAATTCCCTTTTCAGAATTATGAAATACAATCTTAGAAAATTTTTGAAATGGAAAAGTTTTCAACAGAACAATAAGTGAACATGATTGAAGTTTGCTTTGAAAATGGGCGACCAATTTTTGCAACGCAAAGATCTTATATGCGCCATTTCAATGTTCGATATCCTCCTAGTAGGCCTGCAATAATCAAGAGCAGGGTTCTGTAAATGATAGGTCCAGACGTGGACGCGGTCGCTCAGTACATACACCTGAAAATACTGAAGATGTGAGGCGTAGTAGTAAAGAGAACCCAACCATCTCGTTGTATTCTCTACAGCGCATTCAAAAAGACTTGCACATATATCCTTACAAGGTTCAATTAGTGCAAACTTTACAACCACAAGACTTTCAGAAACGACTAAATTACGGTATCAGCTTTCAAGAAACTGTAATAAATAAGAGTGAGTTTATTCACAAGTAGATCATGGTAGATGAGGCTTGTTTCCATTTGAATATGCATGTCAATAAGCAGAATACCAGATTCTGGAGAACCGAGAATCCACACCAAATTCATGCGAGTCCAATGCACTTAGTTAAAGTCACAGTATGGTATGGAGTAACCTCAGAAATGGTTATTGGCTCTTCTTCATTGAAGATGCGAATGAAAATGCTGTGACAGTAACTTCTTAGAGATATAGAGATATGCTAGTGAATTTTGTAAAACCTCAATTGGCAAACATGCTAGGGTATTGGTAGCAACAAGATGGAGCAACTGCACATACAGCTAGAGTCACAATACAGTTATTAACTGTGATGTTCCGGGATCGAAAAATCTCTCGAAATTCTAATTTTAATGGCCTCCACATTAACCTTATTTAGCAGCACCAGACCTTTGTCTTTGGGGATATTTTAAAGACAAAGTGTATGCAAATAAGCCTCGAACCATCCATGAACTTAACGCAAACATACGACAGGAAATTCTTTTCCTACAACTTCCGATGTTAGAATTGTCATGGAAGATAGCTTAGAAAAAGGCTCGACTTTGCGACGCCTAGAATGAAGGCTACTTAAGAGAATTATCTTTCGTTATGAAGCCAGAACAAATTTCCAAATCCGAAACTGTGTAATAAAAAAGAATTAATTAAATACAGTCATTTAAGAAACAAGGCCGATAGCCATTAGTCGCGTGCTCTCGTGTAATGAATGAATGCGTGAATGTAGGATTGAGATGAAATTCTTAAAGGTAAACTAAAATGATCGAAAAATGGGCTGAACTGACTTAAATAAATAGAAAGTAAATGACTTAGAATGACTTTAATGAACTTAAGGAAAAATTGAATTACTTAAGAATGACTTGAATGCTTAAAAAATAACTGGAATCCTTCAAAAACAACTTGAATGATCTAGAGAATGAGTTGACTAGCTTTGAGACTGAGTGGTTGTAAAGTGGCTGATCATTTTACATTAAATTAATACAGAAAAGTGATCCTCCACTATATATCACAATAAGTACAGCATGTAGTTAGAAATATACTACACTTTGATCTTGGCCAAACGGCCAAGAAAATAGTATTTATTTGATCCCCCACCGAGAAAATTAGGCACAAGGCCGATTTTTAATGTGAGGAGTGAAGGGGAAATGGGGACTAACTCCACGGGGAGTATGGGAGCTGGATAGTGACAATTGGTATGAAGGGTCGCCCCCACATAGGGTCTTTGCTTGCAGTATCTGCCAGAACAGATGGTATTTATTTGCTCCCCCACCGATCAAATTAGGCACAAGGCCGATTTTTAATGTGAGGAGTGAAGGGAGGGGAAGGGAAAAAGGGGACCAGCTCCCGAGAGGTGGGAAATGGGAGCTGGTTAAAGGTCAAGCATGTGGGGTTTCATCCACATCTTGTCTTTGCTAGTCATAGCTAGTCATAGCTTGCCGTATCTGCCAGAAAAGATGGTATTTATTTGCTCCCCCACCGAGCAAATTAGGCACAAGGCCGATGTTTAATGTGAGGAGTTAAGGGAGGGGGAAGGGAAAAAGGGGACCAGCTCCCGAGAGGTGGGAAATGGGAGCTGGTTAAAGGTCAGGCATGTGGGGTTGCCCCCACATCTGGTCTTTGCTAGTCATAGCTAGTCATAGCCTGCAGTATCTGCCGGAACAGATGGTATTTATTTGCTCCCCCACCGATCAAATTAGGCACAAGGCCGATTTTTAATGTGAGAAGTGAAGGGAGGGGGAAGGGAAAAAAGGGATCAGCTCCCGAAAGGTGGGAAATGGGAGCTGGTTAATGGTCAGGCTTGTGGGGTTGCCCCCACATCTGGTCTTTGCTAGTCATAGCTAGTCATAGCTTGCAGTATCTGCCGGAACAGATGGTATTTATTTGCTCCCCCACTGAGCAAATTAGGCACAAGGCCGTTTTTAATGTGAGGTTAAAACCAGCTCCCCTAAAAGTAGGCAAAAAGGGGGCACTCTGGTTACCAAAAATAATAATTGTCCCAGTATAGAGGGTTTTTATTTAAATGCTGCCCACATCAGCATTATGTGGCACAAGGCCGGAAAGTGGGAACCCCGCAGGCTCCCCTAAAGGAGGGGCACTCCTGCAATTTTAAAAATTGCCTGAGTAACCCCGTCGGCATTCCCCGGTCGGGGCGCCTCAGGCAGCAAGCAATAAACTTGCCCCACCAGAAAGCCCGGTGGCAAGGCCTGGGAGGGTGGACCTCCTAGGTATTACCCAGGCGGTTCCCAGTATAGAGGGTTTCCCCTCCATTGACTGGTACAAATTATCTTAAGTGCAGCATCTGCCGGAACAGATGGTATTTATTTGCTCCCCCACCGAGCAAATTAGGCACAAGGCCAATTTTTAATGTGAGGAGTGAAGGGAGGGGAAGGGAAAGGGGGGACCAGCTCCCGAAAGGTGGGAAATGGGAGCTGGTTAAAGGTCAGGCATGTGGGGTTGCCCCCACATCTGGTCTTTGCTAGTCATAGCTAGTCATAGCTTGCAGCATCTGCCGGAACAGATACTACACTTTGATCTTGGTCCGAAGGCCAGCGAGACGCATCTGCCGGAACAGATACTATTTATTTGCTCCCCCACCGAGCAAATTAGGCACAAGGCCGATTTTTAATGTGAGGAGTGAAGGGGAAATGGGGACCAACTCCCCAGGGAGTAGGAGAGCTGGATAGTGACAACTGGCATGAAGGGTTGCCCCTATATTGACCAAGGTCTTATATGTGGGGTTGCCCCCACATATGGTCTTTGCTTGCAGTATCTGCCGGAACAGATGGTATTTATTTGCTCCCCCACTGAGCAAATTAGGCACAAGGCCGTTTTTAATGTGAGGTAAAAACCAGCTCCCCTAAAAGTAGGCAAAAAGGGGGCACTCTGGTTACCAAAAATAATAATTGTCCCAGTATAGAGGGTTTCCCCTCCATTGACTGGTACAAATTATCTTAAGTGCAGTATCTGCCGGAACAGATGGTGTTTATTTGCTCCCCCACTGAGCAAATTAGGCACAAGGCCGTTTTTAATGTGAGGTAAAAACCAGCTCCCCTAAAAGTAGGCAAAAAGGGGGCACTCTGGTTACCAAAAATAATAATTGTCCCAGTATAGAGGGTTTCCCCTCCATTGACTGGTACAAATTATCTTAAGTGCAGTATCTGCCGGAACAGATACTACACTTTGATCTTGGCCAAAAGATGGTGTTTATTTGCTCCCCCACTGAGCAAATTAGGCACAAGGCCGTTTTTAATGTGAGGTAAAAACCAGCTCCCCTAAAAGTAGGCAAAAAGGGGCCACTCTGGTTACCAAAAATAATAATTGTCCCAGTATAGAGGGTTTCCCCTCCATTGACTGGTACAAATTATCTTAAGTGCAGTATCTGCCGGAACAGATGGTGTTTATTTGCTCCCCCACTGAGCAAATTAGGCACAAGGCCGTTTTTAATGTGAGGTAAAAACCAGCTCCCCTAAAAGTAGGCAAAAAGGGGGCACTCTGGTTACCAAAAATAATAATTGTCCCAGTATAGAGGGTTTCCCCTCCATTGACTGGTACAAATTATCTTAAGTGCAGCATCTGCCGGAACAGATGGTATTTATTTGCTCCCCCACCGAGCAAATTAGGCACAAGGCCGATTTTTAATGTGAGGAGTGAAGGGAGGGGGAAGGGAAAAAGGGCACCAGCTCCCGAGAGGTGGGAAATGGGAGCTGGTTAATGGTCAGACTTGTGGGGTTGCCCCCACATCTGGTCTTTGCTAGTCATAGCTAGTCATAGCTTGCAGTATCTGCCGGAACAGATGGTATTTATTTGCTCCCCCACTGAGCAAATTAGGCACAAGGCCGTTTTTAATGTGAGGTAAAAACCAGCTCCCCTAAAAGTAGGCAAAAAGGGGGCACTCTGGTTACCAAAAATAATAATTGTCCCAGTATAGAGGGTTTCCCCTCCATTGACTGGTACAAATTATCTTAAGTGCAGCATCTGCCGGAACAGATGGTGTTTATTTGCTCCCCTACCGAGCAAATTAGGCACAAGGCCGATTTTTAATGTGAGGAGTGAAGGGAGGGGGAAGGGAAAAAGGGCACCAGCTCCCGAGAGGTGGGAAATGGGAGCTGGTTAATGGTCAGGCTTGTGGGGTTGCCCCCACATCTGGTCTTTGCTAGTCATAGCTAGTCATAGCTTGCAGTATCTGCCGGAACAGATGGTATTTATTTGCTCCCCCACTGAGCAAATTAGGCACAAGGCCGTTTTTAATGTGAGGTAAAAACCAGCTCCCCTAAAAGTTGGCAAAAAGGGGGCACTCTGGTTACCAAAAATAATAATTGTTCCAGTATAGAGGGTTTACCCTCCATTGACTGGTACAAATTATCTTAAGTGCAGCATCTGCCGGAACAGATGGTATTTATTTGCTCCCCCACTGAGCAAATTAGGCACAAGGCCGTTTTTAATGTGAGGTAAAAACCAGCTCCCCTAAAAGGGGTCACTCTGGTTACCAAAAATAATAATTGTCCCAGTATAGAGGGTTTCCCCTCCAGTGACTGGTACAAATTATCTTAAGTGCAGTATCTGCCGGAACAGATGGTATTTATTTGCTCCCCCACTGAGCAAATTAGGCACAAGGCCGTTTTTAATGTGAGGTAAAAACCAGCTCCCCTAAAAGGGGTCACTCTGGTTACCAAAAATAATAATTGTCCCAGTATAGAGGGTTTCCCCTCCATTGACTGGTACAAATTATCTTAAGTGCAGCATCTGCCGGAACAGATGGTGTTTATTTGCTCCCCCACTGAGCAAATTAGGCACAAGGCCGTTTTTAATGTGAGGTAAAAACCAGCTCCCCTAAAAGGGGTCACTCTGGTTACCAAAAATAATAATTGTCCCAGTATAGAGGGTTTCCCCTCCAGTGACTGGTACAAATTATCTTAAGTGCAGTATCTGCCGGAACAGATGGTATTTATTTGCTCCCCCACTGAGCAAATTAGGCACAAGGCCGTTTTTAATGTGAGGTAAAAACCAGCTCCCCTAAAAGGGGTCACTCTGGTTACCAAAAATAATAATTGTCCCAGTATAGAGGGTTTCCCCTCCATTGACTGGTACAAATTATCTTAAGTGCAGCATCTGCCGGAACAGATACTACACTTTGATCTTGGCCAAAAGATTAAGAAAAGTCTAAAAAGCTAAGAACAGCATCTATTAACAGCATACCTTTGATCTTAACCAAAAAGGCCAAGCACAAAAGTGTTACGCACAGACCGACCGATCGACCGACGGAGTGACTTAGAGAGTCGCTTGCACGCGACTAAAAATTGTTTCATTTTTAAACTGTAAAGTGACTTATGGGCCATCCTGTATAATATTAAATGATAGATGAGGAATGAAAGTATAACTTTATTATCAGAACAATAAAGAAAGATTAAGCATGTTTAATTTATGAGGATTATACGAAGAGTTGAAGCTCCACGAATTTTTATCTTGTTGGATTAGTAATCAGTTGCCATATTCTTCGCTCCCCGGAACCCTAAACTAAAGACATCACTGGAACTTTTTACATTATATTATATTATTTTTTAACCTAGTTTGAACATTTTTCTAATCCCATTTTCTTTATTTTCAAATCGTTTTATTTTTATTTTTATCTATCTACTAGCAGGGGTTACCCGGCGTTGCCTGGGTGATCGGCCCCCTTCCCACTCCGAGAGGTAACAAAAAAAGTCACCCCTCTGGATTTACATGCTTGGTGCCGGCCTCCCCCCTTCAGGGAGAGATAATCCCCAACCCTACCTTCAGGGAGGCGGGTGCCTGGAGGCTTCTCCCCCCGCCCCAAAGAAAAAAGTCACCTCCTCCTGGCCTCTTCGCCCCCCACCCTTGGGGGGGGACACCGGCTCCCTCCTTTGGGGGGAGAAACTGCCAAGCTCCCCCCTTTCGGGTGAGAAAATGCCAGGCTTCCCCTTTTGGTGGGGGGATGGTGGCGTGGCCTTCGTTATAAAGATGGCCGGCCAGCTGAAAAAATGACGTCATCGCCGAAGTCCCAACAAGCAAGATATGTGGAACTCTTAGACTGTCAATAATCAACAGTAATTTTTACAGACAGCGTTACAAAACTTCAAAATTGGATTGAAATAAAGAACACGATGATTTATACTGAAACTCATCTAATATTAATAATAAAAAATAAAAAAAAACACAAGTTGTTTGTTTAAGTATTATAAGCAATTGAATATTTCGTTGTATTATAGATTTTAAAGATTAGAATGCGTTCTTTAATTACTTATAAATTACATTTTAAAAAAGTGAAGGAACACGATTTGATTAGTAGTAAACTTGAAGTTTATTTAATATAATTAAATGAAAATTATGCATGTAAGATTATGAATATTAGAAGCAGAACACAAGCAAAACATTTGATATGAGTTAAGACAATAAACAAATATTAAAATTAAACTATTTTTTTAATCAAAATGAATTTTTTTAAAATCAAAATGAATGTTTTTTAATCGAAATGAACAATATTTTTTTTAAAATCAAAATGAATATTTTTTTTAAGAAAAATGAATATTTTTTAATCAAAATGAACCACAATATTTTTAAATACAAATGAACCACAATATTTTTTCAAAATCAAAAACAATATTTACTGTACACATAGATTCGAAAAACTTGTCAAAAAACAAATATATAACAAATACTGTTAAAAACTCGCTCAATATATGTTACCGTGACATAGCTTGGCATATGTTCGGCGGGTTTTTAATAGTATTTTTTCTAGTATTTTATTTATAACACCTTTACCTATACTTACCGTGTTAAAGAGGGAGTGAGGCGCCATCTTGAATTTTCCAATACATCGGTAAACACTCTGTTTTTCGAGCTGAATAAACATGTTACATTGAATAAAAACACAAAAATATATCCAGTTTGGTAGAAAAGTAACTTATATTGCCTTTGATAACATTTATTTGTTATATATTTGTTTTTTGACAACTTTTTCGAATCTATGTGTACAGTAATACAAACCCGAAATGAAAAGACCACGAGTGAACGCGCGTTTTTTTTAGTTTAGTTTCATATATATATATATATATATATATATATATATATATATATATATATATATATATATAAATAAGTATTTTTAAATTTTATCTTTCTAGCTTTAAAAAAAAGTTTTATAATTTTATCAGCCGGCATAATTTCTTTTTAAATATTGAAAAATTATGGGAAAATTAATTTTTGCTAGATTTTTAAAACATGTGTGTCAACAGCTTAAAAAAATCGTCTCTTCAAAAGAACATGTTTTAAAGAGTGCGTGTGTGCGCGTGTGCTGGGTAGTAGTAGTAGTACTAATAATATGTCCAGCGTTTGTTTTCGTGTTGTATGTACGTGTGTGCGGCTAGCGCCAGAATGGCGGACGTGGTGTCGGAGATTGGATTGTGATGTCTGGTGTAAGTTTCGTATTTTTGTAATTTGTAAATGGCAAGCTAGGAAAAAATTAAACCCTTCCAAGATGAAAAATAAATAAGACCATAATATTTTATGGTAAAGTTAAGAGCGTAGGAACCATAGTTTTTAGGCGATGTGATTATTGGATTAACCAATCAGAAATCGTCTGTGGCACACACATCTCTGTTTTTATAGATATATGGATAGATAGATATATGTATTTCCGTATCCCATATTTCCTTTTTCTATCTCCTCTCCTTCTTTCTCAAATGTCTCGTCTGTCTTCTCTATTTTTTCTTTCTTCTTTTATTATTGGCTCTTCTTTAATAATCACCATTATTTCATAGAGACCTTTGTTTTCTTTTTACCTACATATATACTTCCCTTCGGATTTACCCGTATATGTTTTACTTATTTTAATTACTATTTACTGCATTATACTATTGTTTCATTGTTAGTTCATATCTCAATGTGATTTAGCCGTTTTTTTCTATATTTGCATTTTTTTATAATTATAGCCTCTCTCTTTATCTGATAAGAATCAGTTAGTCTCGAAATGCCATGGCCTAAAAAGTTTTTCTTATCTTTTTCATTAACTTTTCTTTATTGCTCTGATGATATAATAAACTTATATAACTTTTATTCTCTATATTTCATTTATCATTATTGTTGGCTTCTCTTAATAGTGTGGGGCTTTTCTTATCTTGATAAGTTTTGCTTTGTTAAAATTTTGCTCTTTGATAACTTTTTTTTTTAAATGGGTGTCACCACTTATCAATGCCCGAATGCCACTGAGTGATAAGGGTTAGTTCGTGTACAGTAATCAGTGAGATTGTATTGTAGTAATCATTAGTATTGGGGGGTTTGATAGAGTGTCTTACTAAAGGGGGCGGTTTGTCAGGAGTTTGTTTATGTTGGACTTGAAGACGTCCAAGTTGTAGTCAGGTGGGAAACTGGCGTGCAGTTCTTTGCTCATAGAATCAACGTTTGGATTTAGGCAGAGATAAAGCGTGGGTGTTTCTTGTGAAAGATTGGCGAGGGGGGACGAGAGATTGGAGCTCAGACGAGCACTTGCCATGGAAATAACGATAAAACAAAGACAGGCTCGCAACGTCTCTTCTGTGGGAGAGAGGTTACAGGGAAGGGAAAATGGCACCCCCCACTAAACCACGAAATCTATTTGTACTCTGTCAAGGCAGGATAGGCTATTTTTAGCAGCTCCTTCCCAGATGTGGTAGCAGTACTCCATCCTTGGACGTACTTGGCTTTAATATAGATAGAGAATTGCATCAGCGGTGAGATATCTTCTGGAGCGGTAGAAGGATCCCACCATTTTCCTAGCGTCCCTGGAAACAGATTTGATGTACGTGTTCTATTTCAGATCAGGAGTAAAGGTCAAGCCCAGAAGCCTGTCAAAACACGGAGCCTCCCCAAGACGAGAGCCATCCATTTCAATTGATGCCAGATGGGGATCAGAGCGTTGATGATGTAAAGATAGAAGCTTGGTTTTGGATGCATTAAAGGCAACCAGCCACCTCTTCCCCCTTTGATGTGTTGCCATAGATGTCAACGAATGATTTAAGTATGTGTTTCGGGAGATCATTGATGTAGATAAGGAAGAGAGTTGGGCCCAGGATGGACCCCTGGGGGCTCCAGCATTAATACTGTGGGTCTCTGATTTCTACCCATCAACCACTACTCTTATGAACTTATTAGAGAGAAATGATTTAATGATTGAGAAAACATTTCCAGTAATACCGTAGCTGGAAAACTTGTGAAGTAGGCCCTTATGCCATACCTTATCGAAGGCCTTCGATATGTCAAGAGCAATTGCCCTAGAAAGGAAACCTATGTCAAGAGATTCGCTAATTCTGTGTGATATAACCGTTAATACATCTGCTGTAGATCTTACAGAGGGGAAACCATATTGCATGAAGAAGGTTGTTTATGCTGAGGTGGTTGACTACTTCTTTATTTAATATGGATTCCAACAACTTACTCATGACACACAGGATAATTATTAGTCTGTACTGAGAGGGAGATGACTTTTCACCAGAATTCTTAAATACAGGACATACTGATGAGGTTTACCAGGGTTTTGGAAAGCACTTCTCCTTAAGGTAACGCTTAAACAGTTTTGTAAGTATGGGAGCAAGTTCTGGTTGGAGCTTTTTCAGCACTATAACTGGAATGCCGTTAGGGTCAGTTGTTTTACTGGAATCAAGGTTCTTGATTAGCTTGGCGACCTCCCGCACAGATGTTTGTATGTTGCATAGCGTGTTGTCTGCTATAGGAGGAAATACAGGGAGTTGGTGGTCATTGTCGCATAGAGTAGAATTAGCTGCAAAGTTCTTGACAAATAGTCTGGCCTTGTCTGATGCTGACGAGATGACCTCAGGGCCATTGATGATAGTTGGGATAGAACGCACACTTCTGTTCAAGATCCTGTTTGCTATTTGCCAGAACTGGTTGGAACCAAGCCGCTGCTTAGCTACTTTGGATTTAACAGACTGAGCATATACCTCTCTTGCATGTTCTATTACTCTTTTACAGTGGTTGCTGGCAGTCCTGAAAGTAGCTTAAGTCTCAGTACATCTATTACGTTGGTAGCTATGGAAAAGTGATTTCTGTGCGCGATGGCAGCAGCACATTCAGGGGAGAACCATAGCTGGCTTTTAGGTTTTTGTTGGAATTTTTTGGATGGCATGAATTGGTCTATGCCTACAATTAACCATTCGGTCAGGTCTGATACTATATAGGACACATCCTTTTTAAACATGGAATGCAGAGGTAGATCAGATATGAATGTACGGAAGCTATCACAGTCAACCATAGAGTATCGATATACAGTACGGTGGAGGGGTACGTCTGAAGACTTAATACATTTCATTTTTATCTTTACTGATACAACGGAGTGGTCAGAGAATCCCAGAGGAGATAGAACGGAACATGAACACAGCTCAGGGGAAGTTGTGAGGAAAAGGTCTAGAAAGCTTACATATTGACCGGGTGTATCGGGCACACGGATGGGTTCGTGAACAATCTGGGTGAGGTCATAGGCAATGGCAAAATCATGACAAAACCTTCCCTCGCCATCGGTTTTATTTGAGTGAGTCAGCCATTCCACATTATGGACATTGAAATCACCGCAAATGTGAATGTTAGCCAAAGGATGAACAGACAGAATGTGGTCAATTTTCTCAGATATGCTCTTAAAGATAGTAACCCCACTGTTGTGGGTGCGATAGAGAGCACATATAAATGCAGTGGTGTAAGCTACTGCAACCCGGAAGCACATATAAGTTAAATTAGGGTCTTCTCTGGAGATATCCCTACCACATGGAAAGCCATCTTTGATGTAGGCACATATCCCATGCCCATGGCGATCTTGGGGGTCAGATTTAGATGTTAAGTTGGAGTATCCTTTAATTATGAATTCGTCTAGAGAAGTTGTTGGCCCTATGACAGTTTCACTTAGAAAGAATAAGTCCGGTTTCGTCTCCTGTAATTGTTTCAACCTCTGGAAGGTTGGAACGTAGACCCCTGATGTTGGAGAAGGAGACCTGGTAGTAGGGGTCTACGTTGGAGGATGGGGTTCTAGGTTTACTCGTGTGTCTTTTTTGGAGATTTGACATGATTGTTGAGGTTTGGGGGTTGGTGGAGCAGGTCGGTAGACTTGGTTGGAGCAAGACAGAGAGGGAAAATAAGAGAGAAAAAGACAAGATATTTTTTGTTTTTGTTTTGTGGCACATGATAAGGTAAAGCCGTAACAGTTATCCACTAGTATGGCATCGAGAGGCCCTACCAAAACCTACTGTATGGTCCAGAATCCATTCACCAAATGGCACTAAAGCAGCCCCGGTACTTTGCACCTGCTGATAGAACAGCCTCCTTGGTTGTTAATGCAAGGTTCGGGTCCCTGACTATCAGGCGGGTAACGTCAGCCCAGATGAAACGTTTACCTCCAGCACCCTTACTAGTGACATGAGCACAATGATAGACATAGAAACAGAAAATTTCCGACATCTCAGGCTACTCTTTACAAAGTACTACCGACCAGGAAAGCTGCTTTTTCTTCACCCTTTGTCAGAAAAATCATTCATTAATTGTATTATATATATATATATGTACATATATATATGCATTATATATATCTATTATATATATATATTTTATATATACATATATATTTTATATATCTTTCTATCTATTTATCTATCTATCTCTCTATATATATACATACAGAGAGAGAGAGAGAGAGAGAGAGAGAGAGAGAGAGGGAGGGAGAGAGAGAGAAAGATATAGCCATTTTCAGGAAGACAGATATAAACACAAGCCGAAGAGAGTCCGATATTGGTGACCAAATATTGGTCTCTCTTGTATTGAATTTGAAACTTACGGTACTGATGTACCCAAGAGAAAGGACAACAGTGATTAAAAATAAATAACACGACAAATTAAAATGTGGCAATTATAAAACCACTTTATAATGAATAAAATAAAATCATTTAAAGTTTCTTGTAAAAAAAGAAACTGGTTGTTATGTTCTGATAGACATGCTTCTCTCATATTACTATTATAAAATTACAAAAAAAAAATGCCTTCGCGTCGACGATCTTTTCCCATAAGCCAGCCTTTGTCTCCGGTGTCTGAAAGTGATACAATACGCTTGTATCACTAGACAATAGTCGTGACGTTGTTCTGCTTTATCACGACACATCCACCCTCGCTAGCCACGACACTACACTACCCCGGTCTCGAAGGGTCTTAAATTTCTAATTGCTTTTCAAATTATCCCCTTCTCTAAAATATTTGCTGGACTTTTGTCATCGCCTTTCTTTCTGTCGTTTAAAGTAGTATGAGGTAACATGATAGACAATGAATGGAGCGGTGGAGTTTCAGTTGAAAACAAAAGCATTGCTGGGAAAAATAGCGCCATGGAAACAGAAATGAATAAATTCAAAACTTATCCATAATATAAACGTCAGTTGTTGTGTGTACTTTTTGTATGTCTGACTGAAAATAAAATAGAAAACTATAAAACAAATCCTGACAAAGTTGGTATTTTCTTGATAGGTGTTGCCTTGGATAAATCTTAATAATTATAAAATTCTTTGGACAATCCTCCGGGCTTGCTCGCTTGCTCGCTTGCTTAAATCTTGTCTTCGGCGATCGAGCGATTCCATCTTTTAAATAGGGCTGACTAATGAATTATATATATATATATATATATATATATATTATATATATATATAAAGAGAGAGAGAGAGAGAGAGAGAGAGAGAAGAAGGTTAGGGTTGAATACATTGACAGGGGTTTTCTAATCTGTAGATTATAGCATAATTGTTCTTCAAGTCTTATGTTAACAAATACTTGTCAAACTGTCAATTTTTGTTCATTGCATTCAGTCTTTTCTATCCTCTCATAGTATTTTTCATCACATAACCGACAATCATAATAAGTCATATCCTCCGGTGGCTTTTGTCCTTGATAAATCCTGATTCATTAGTATATATATATATATATATATATATATATATATATATAAACATATATATACATGGTAAGCAGCTGATAACCCCCGTTTTCTATTTACAAAATTTTAGTTAAGCTTTTCTCTTTTCATCCTTATATAGTTAAATTCTGTTTTAAAATTGAAGACTTTGGCGAAATCAGCTCATCCAAGTGCTAAGTCTATTTCTATTTAACAACTTTTTTTTTCATCCTTACATAAATGAATTCTCTTCCGTCATTTAGTTTTTAGAAGTCGGATGCTTGTCGTGCGAAGTCTGCGATGGGTTAAAGCTAATATTTTTCTTTCCGGGAATTTAAACTGCATTCTTTATTTCTGCATTTTTTTATTCAAAGCTTCTTAAGACTATATATATATATATATATATATATATATATATATATATATATATATATATATATCCCCGAAACAGTGTTTCATGGTAAACAACTGATGATCCCTTGAAAAAAAAAAAAGAAAAATTGGTATTATAGTAAATTCGAGAGAGTTGATGCAGTGATTGCAGGTGATTAAATGACTTACTGACTAGATGTTTTTTTAACGAATGATAAAAAGTAATTTTTTGTATAGTTTCAAATGTTAAAAACTTCAAAGACTATATATATATATATATATATATATATATATATATATAGAGAGAGAGAGAGAGAGAGAGAGAAAGAGAGAAAGAGAGAGAGAGCTCTTTCGTTCTTTAAAGAAAAAAATACAGATTTAGCTATGCTGTACAAATATTTACAAGGATTATACTAAGAGTTGATGCTCCACAAATTTTTATCAATATGGCGGAAAAAGGTGAAGGCAAAACTTTGGGGAACTTTGGCCCCTATTCCCTCGTTTTTTTTTTTGTTTTTGTTTTGATTTTTTGTTTTCCCTCGCTGGGGCAATTTTAAGCGGTTTTAAACGTCGTATACACTTCTGCTCTTTGCCACATCTCTACCTTCTAACTTCAACTACCCGCATCCACGAACTAAACATCCTCCTCTTTTTTCAGGGTTTAAGTCACACCCAGTTACCTTTTTTATATACGAAATGAATAAAACTTGATTTTCGTTTCAGTGTCGCTTATTTTTTTTCGATCTGATGAGGTGAGGTGAGTCTCTGTAAATTGAGATTCCACTGAAAAATGTATGCACATGTGTAACCAATAATGTTTGTATAATAAACATACTACATACCTCCTCTGTCCTCCATTGAACACTCTTTAATATACAAACTAGTCGATCTTCTTCTTGGAAAGAAAACTATACAACCATTATATATATATATATATATATATATATATATATATATATATATATATATATATATATATATATATGCGTATGAGTGTAGCTCGGATGTTAAGGAATGATAGTGGATTATTATATATTTTGGTTTAGATTTCAGCTTAAGGCACCCCAGTCATATATACATTTTTTTGTTTTGATTTTACTGCTATATATTAAGTTCAATATAATAATTGATAGAGAATTGTCTCTATGATAATAAATATGTAATCTGCATGAACTAAAATATTATAGTTAAGCGTATCTTACGGTCGGGCAACGCCGGGCAACCCGGACGATTTGCTAGTCATATTAAAAATTAATCAACATTTGTTTATTCTTTTTGGGGAAAACTGAGTCAGGTTTTGTAAGGGGGGGTCAGTTTTTCGGTGTTAATATGCACTAACTTGGAAACAGCATGCTGACTCATTCTTAGAGGAATTTATTATATAAGGATAGTTATCTATATGTATGTGTGTGGATGTCCACTTAGGGAGTAGTAGGCTGGGCGGAAAAGAAATAGGGGAATGGGAAAGCAAGGGTTTAAAATGGGTGAGAAGGAAGGAGAGAAAGGTAGAGAGACGGATATAAACAATAGAGAGATAGAAGTTTGAATAGAACGATGCTCCACCCTTATCCCGGGCAACGCCGGGGAGCCCTTCTAGTCAACTCAAAACACAAATTATTGCTATATGAATGCGTCGTTTGATGGCGTGTCCAAGGTGATGATATTTTTTTAATATTATAGCGTTACCGTTTATTAAGTCCCGGAAGCCACTTAAGGATAAGTCTTAATTAGTGTCGCACATGATAACACCGTGATGGTCGGTGACGTTCGAAATTAGATAGACATAATGTATTTAAAAAAACAGCTCATTGAAAAGTTGTTTACGTTAGACTTGAAAACAATCATGTTATAGTTAGTTGGGAAGCAGCTCCGTAGCATTGTGCTCCAAGAGACGAGCAGTTCTGTGAAAAAAAGCTTTGCTCAAGAATTTTCGTTTAGTTTTAGACTCAGGCACAGACAAAGAGGGAGGGAGATTACTGATAGTGGCTGCAGCTTGACGAGCATTTGTCGTGAAGTTTTTTACAGGGGGAGAACCATAGAATGGAACTTAGTCGGGAAGCCACCATTAAAATAACGTTAGACCAGAGATAGACTTGAAACGCCTCTTCTGTGAGAAATAGGTTGTAGGGAGGAGAAAAGGACATCACCTACCAGATTTCGAAGTCGGTTTTGTACCCTGTCCAAACAGAAAAAAAATGGTCTAGTCAGCTCCTACTCAGATGTGGCAACAGTACTCAATGTTAGGGTGAATTTGGCTCTGAGACGGATAAAGGATTATATTACGACTGAGATATCTTCTAAGGCAGTTGAATGGTCCAGCATTTTTTCGTGGTTAGTCTTTACCTATTGACCACTGCCTTATTTTATCTAGAAAGATTTGCCTGTCTAGTCCAATGGCATTTTCCTTTTGGGTGTGGGTTACTCTTCCTATGGCTGACGTCGGCTGTTCATTTCTGTCATAGTCAAACGGAGGCACCTCTCGCCTCTCATCAAAACTCGACAACTTTAAGTTCTATGATTCCTCTAACACTTTCTATCCCATAAGTGCTACTAAAAACTAAGCCCTATTACATCTTCTATATTGATTCTACTTCAACTTACCTATAAATTTATGCCCCATATTTATGGATCAAAAAAAAAAAAACTTCAGGTTATAATATCTACTGGTCAGCTCACATGATATCCTCTAATGTCTATCCAAATCTCTCATCTAATATGGTACTTTGTTCTATATATTCTTTTTTTGAGATCATATTTCACATTTTATATGCTACATCTTGACGGCCTTTTTACTTCGTTCACGTCTTTTTCTCTTCTCCGTCGAGTGATTCGCAATATAATGACTCCGTTCTCCATTATATCCTTCTGCCTCTTATGCCGTGTTAGGGAAGTATTCATTTGTGTTCCCCAAAAGTTGCTTGTCGCAACTAGCCTCGCTCATGCTGAAAGGGAACGTCCACCTTCTTATTCTATGCTTTAAAAATTCATTTTTACAGAATCTGGAACTGCAACCGGCCCTTAGGCTCATAACTTGCAGAAAACCTCGGATTTCCATTCATGAAGCACTCAATTTTTGCTTCACGTTGATCCTACTCGAGATGAAAGAAGATCAAAAACGAAAAAAAAAAAAATCTTTTCACCTCGAAAATAATAAAATAAATAATCGCGTACGTAAGTTAAATATTGTGTTCCCCTCTCTAAAATTCTAATTCTATATGCTGATCATAGGTTAAGAAATTTTCAATTCAACCTTCAAATTTGTTTTTCTTTTAATTTCTTTATCTGTTTTACTTTACACATTATTTTTGTTTTAATTTAATTAGGAAACAGCAGTTTTCCGAAAACAAATCCAAGGATATTAATGACTCACAAAATCATTTTTTTTTACATAGGCATCACCACTTATCAAGGCCAAGAGGCCACTCAAGGATAAGGGTTAAAGAGTGTACAGTAGACATTGGACATTATAGTAATCATTAGTAATGAAAATTTGGTAAATTTGATAACTTATATAGAACGGCTCATCAAGAACTTATTTACGTTAGACTTGAACACAACCATATTGTAGTCAGCCGGAAAGCAGGAAAACGGAAGGCAATTCCATAGGCGTGCAGTTCTAAGAAAGAAGCTTTGTTCATGGAATCTACGTTTAGGTTAAGGCACAGATAAAGAGTGGGGGGAATTATTGATAGTGTGTACAGCTAGGCGAGTGCTTCTTGTGAAAGTTTGGCGAGGGGGGACCAGAGATTGAAGCTCAGTTGAACACTTTCCATGAAAATAACGATACATCAGAGACAAACTCGCAACATCTCTTCTATGAGATAGAGGTTGCAAGGAAGAGAAAAGGACGTCGCCTACGAGGCTACGAAGTCTATTTTGAACTCTATTAAGGCAGGACATTTTACAATTTTCAAATACATTTACATGTACCACTGAAGAAATAAAAAAAAAGTTCAGTCCATCAGTGAAAAGTCAAAATACAAAACAAAAATTTCACAAAACTCAATCCCAACACCGAGACCAATCTCTGTTTTATTAGCAAGGTGCATTCTTTGCTCTTTTTTGTTCACAAAAAAGTCAAGAAATGCAATTTCAATTGTCCTTTTTTTTTACTCAAAAACACGAATGTTGAAAACTTCAATAAGGACAAATGCAATTTCATAACAAAAGTCGTAACATTTTTTTTGTTTTATTTAAGTTAAGAAAAAAGAGCATTCAAGTTTTGCTGTTGACAATAGCAATAATTTGATGGACAGGTTACCAAGCCAAACGTTGAAACGATTTGGCAATAATTTTCATGATAACGATACATTTGCGCGGTGTAACTTCGAATTATTTTCCTTTCATTCTTTTACTGTGACTTTGTGTATTTCTTTTATACTTTCTTTTGTTCACATTGTCTGCGTGTTTTAATTACATATTTTTTCTTCTTTTGCCACTCTCCTTATTTTCTACTGAAATCAGCACTTACATATTTTTTTCTTTTTGCTCAACATAAAATTGACACAATCAGCAATCTTTTTTTTTTCTATACAGTACACATTTAAAGTGCTGGTTCTTCTCTATTTTATATATGCCTATACGTGTTTCCGTTTTTTCTTTCTTTTCTTAAATTACAGTTTAACATGTAAACACTGCTTTTTCCCGCTTATTCGATACACCCTTTTCTTTTGGAGCCTTATTTTGTTTGTGTATATGGGTTATTTTTCTGTTCTCTAAGTTTTCTAAATTCCTGGTCATTTTTTCTTTAGAACCTGAAAACACAACGAAAGAGTTGTGGGGAGGTCTAGTTAAACACAGAACAAGTACATATATGTTATATTTTCCGAAGTTCAGAATAGGGATATATGATAGAAGGTTTTTTTAAAACGGTTCTAAACTGTTATATGTAGTATATTGGGAGGTGTATATAATATGCGTAATTGTATGACGAGCGTATATATGTTTGTCTTATATAAAAATATATATATATATATATATATATATATATATATAATTGATAGAATGGGTGCCTGGCGGTGCCCGGGTATTTGTAGGTGCATGTTGAGCTACACAAAAAAAAGTGGTCAATTTTTTAAAACTTTTACCCCTATTATGACCTCTTAACATTTATTGTTTTGGGCTCAAATCAAGTTATTAAGTTAGATCCATGTCCAAGGAGCCTATATCTAAAATTTCAAGTGTTTAGACCCAAACTTGTCAGAGGAGTTTGTCAGAGGAGTTTGTTAGAGTTCTCAAAGGCCAAATAATAGAACTTTGACCCCTTAATCGCCAAATTTCTGGCCGAAAACCGATCAGAAATATTTTCCCAAATCTCAGTACCCTGTATATCAAATTTCGAGTCTGTAGACAAAAAATTGACTTGAGTTATTGCGTAGGGAAATATACACACAGACAGACACACAGATACACAGACAGACAGCTACATAGGCACGTTAACTTTTATAGATATACTAGCATGGGTGTCCGGCGTTGCCCGGGTATTTGGAGGTATATGTTGAGCAAAAACAAAAATCAAACAAACAAGTTTTTAAACTTTGACCCCTATTATGACCCCTTAACATTTATTGTTTTGGGCTCAAATCCAGTTATTGAGTTAGACCCATATCCAAGAAACCTATATCTAAAATTTTAAGTGTTTAGACCCAAAATTATCGGAGGAGTTTGGTAGAGTTCTCAAAGATGAAATCGTTGAACTTTGACCCCTTAATCGCCAAATGTCTGGCCCAGAATTAATCACATCGATTTTTCCAAATCTCAGTACCCTGTATATCAAATTTCGAGTCTGTAGGCAAAATATTGACAGAGTTATTGCGTAGGGAAATATACACACAGACAGACAGGCACACAGACACGTTAACTTTTATAGATATATAGATTTACTATAATAATTATTAAATACCTACGGACACTAGTGCTTAATCCTTTTCGAGAATCTTCAGTGCAAGGTGTCTCGATTAACAGCAGTTAATAGATTCGAACCCGGCGACAGAAGCTGCCTCTGGCTTCAGCAAGGACCATATCCATTCGGCTACCGTTAACCGCGAGCAATGTAGTTGAATTTAAACATTTATTTTATTAAATGTTTTTAACGTCAGGCGGAGTGACAGGTGCACATTTAATAGACGTGTGTTTCTATAATGAGTCTCTTTTAACTTATGAGTAAGAACGTTCTACTATATGATTCATCTAGTTTAGTTTTTATTGGGTGTTGATTTGTGTATACATAAATTAACAGTTTATAGAAATTGTTGTCGGTTGGAAGAGTATTTGTTTATGTTAATTGGATAATAAACGTGGGATGACCTGATTTGCCGGCACAATTTTTTTCATAAACATCATACATATGAGGGTAGTATAGATAGCCCTCGCATTCATAGTTTACCTTCTCCTTGACTCACCAATCGAAAAGAGGGCGCCTTATAGTTCTCTGCTGGGACGTCGTAGTCATAGGTGATCTCGTTATAGCACTCAAGTTGAGCAACCGTAAGTCTAGTAAGTACCAGACTGGTGACCATTTGGGAATACCAGGTGCTGTATGTAAGACGATGCCGATACCTCCCTGGAAGAACTGCAAAACATCGAACATCGTTGGCGGATATTTACAAACAACTAAGAACCCCTAGTAAATTTGATCTTCCCGTGAAACTTCCTCCTTCGGAGGAAGCCGGTTTATCTCGCCTAGTGTAAGTGCCGCTTCAACAGACATTAGTCATTTAGTTAAATTCTAATGCGCTAATTCTATTTTAGCAAAGGTTACAAAAAACATAGCTACCCTGCGAAGAAGGGCACTTCAGCTAGTTCTGCATCGAACAAATGATGGGATTTTATAAATGAGCCGCCATTAACGTATTGGCTTCATGTCTTTTTGTAAGCAATCAGTTGCCTCTTTCTACCGGAAGTAAGTAGCTACTTCCGCAAAATGTTAATATGCATAACTAGATAGCTCTTCTGCATAGGGCAAAAGGGTGAAATGAGATTGGTGTACGTTTGTATAATAGGGTTAGCCGGGCAGGCCGCTGTTATTGGGGATGAGGAGCTTTGGGAGAAAGTGGTAAGATAGGTGGAGTTATATAGTGGCATGGGACCATTCCGAGTGAACTGGCCGGACCATGGAACGAAATTGTGAAAGCATGAATATATAAATAAGTTACGAAGATAAAGACGTACATTTGTATGGTAAGTGATCGTCAAATGAATGTTGATTAATGGGCACGTAAAGATACACAGACACGCCGACACGCACACACGCCGGCACACACATACACACGCATATATATATATATATATATATATATATATATATATATATATATATATATGCAGAAAGTGGAGAATAAGAGAGTAAGAGAGAGATAGAGAGGGGGGCGAGAGAGTCAACTGATGAGAATTTAAAAATGACAGCTAAATGAAATGTACATGTTGAAAAACAGAGATATATGCACAAAAAAAAGAACAGGAACAGATACATAAATAGAAAAAAAGAGGTAGAGAAAGAAAGGAGAGACGAGGGAAGACGAAATAAAAAGGTTCAGAAAAAATGGGGAAAAAAAGAGAAAAACATTGTATGTTGAATTTAGAGGAAAAAGAAAACATACACATTAGATGAATGTAAGATGTATTTTGATTTTTTCAGCCTGACCCGGGTCTTGTATAAAGCTTTCTCATGAATATCAGTGATTTTTTTTGAATACCATAGGAATATATATTCTTGAAATGAGCAGAATGTAATTTTTTGTAAATAAAATGTTTTAAATAAAAATATAGAATTGTTTCTCGGAATATCTACGGCTTTACATGATATGAAATTCCCAACTATAATCGTATATTATTTAGATGAAACGATTATTGAAATAAACCTTTCTGATAGCTAAAATAAATTATGGATAATAATATATAGTGAGCTAATTTATACAAAAATTGTTGGCTAAAGCGGCGTCTTCAGTATAGTTTTTTCTAGATATGAACATGTATTCACATACGTAGCCAATAATATTCATATAAAAATACTATAATTACGCTCTGCTTGTTATTGAGCACTTCTTGATAAACAGCGAAGTTTTATTTGCTTCCAGCAAAATACAATATAATCATTATATATATTAATAGTACATTATTATATACACATCTATATATATAAAAATGTAATTCTTGGTTCGTTCAAAGTCCATATAAACCATATTTCTACATTAGCAATTTAATTGAAATTTTCAGAAAATTTATCTGTAAAGTCAAGGAATGTTTGCATGTTATTAAAATAAATTAAGATCATTAAGATCGCAAATTATAAAATTATATTAAATAAAATAAAAATATTTTTCGTAACTGTGAGACTGCCCGCCATGTGTTTTCCGGTAGAAATTAGCCTTTCACGTGCACCACACGTTAACGACTTTCGAATTACAACATTTAACTATCTAATTAATAGATGGGTAAAACAAAAATTCCCTATTTTTTAAATTATATATATATATATATATATATATATATATATATATATATATATATATATATATTGTACTTTAACCTTACAATTGAATAAAAAAAAACATATCATAAAACTTTAATTAAACTTGGAAATACGATTTAAAAAATAGCGCGGATCGGTAAGTGCATAGCACCATTTGTTTACCTTAATTTTTTTATTTTTAAAAGCTTTCCTGGAGAAGCCTACCTAAAATAAAATTGTCTAATTCTTAATTTCTTATGTTATTGGAAAAAAAAGGCAAATATGAAGAATTACTCCACCCTCGAAAATTCCTTTAAAATTACCACTTTTATAGGTTTTAGGGGTCGCTGAAAACGGAAATAACGTTTATAATTAAGGCAAACGAGTACTTTCCAAGTTATGAAGAAATGTTAGTTTAAAAAAAAGAGGATCACTTTTCCATAATAATTTAACGTAAAATGATCACCCATTTTGTGGCCACGATTTTTTTTTGGGGGGAGGCTTTCTTTCTAGCCTTGGAAAATTCTTTAAAATTACCTGTTTAAATTGCAAAATGCAAAAGAAATCAAACAAAAAAATAGCATCCATTTTTTCTATCGAATTCATTTGGTGTTTTTATTAGAAACTATTTTCTCCCGGATTTTTGATAAAATTTTCCATAAAGGGCCGTGCGTCTCACGTTCGTATATAACAAACAAATTTTGTAGATTTCGGTGTGCTAAAAACGAATCTGCAAACCGTTTCCGTCGCAAAAAAATAGTTTTTATGATATGAAGAAATTACTTTTTCGAAAAGTAGGCGATCACTTTTCCATGTAAATTTAACTTAAAATAAGCACCCACTTTCTAGTCACCTGAGAGACCCCCCCATGGCTATTGGCTAAACAGCTTTCGTTTATGTTTGCGCGTAGCATAAATGGAGGCTACGGCTGTGAAAATGAAAATAGTCCCAGAGTTCAGGGGTTATTACCATGCAAAAAAAAAAATCAAACAAAACACTTTTTAGCCAAGAAACACACAGACAAATGCCCCTCTCTCAGGTGGTCAGAAAGTGGGTGGTCATTCAAAGTTAAATTTACATTGAAAAGTGATCACCCACTTTTCGAAAAAGTAATACCGGATTTTTGGGGCAGATTTGCCGTTTAGTTGTACAAATATCCTCAAACCAGGTAATCACTAAACGGGACTCTTAAAAGTCGTCACCTGTATCAAGCAAAAGTTTAAAACCACTGATTATATGTCAGCCTACGTCACAGTAACATATATTGAGTGAGTTCCTAACAGTATTTTATATAGTTTTTTAGTCTAAACTTATTTTCCCAAAATTTCCCCCAAACTTAACGTGTTCGATACAGTCTGTCACCATTTGTATTTTTCAAATATACCGATAAACACTGCATGTTTTTGAACCGATTAAACATTATACATTACATAAAAATACTACAATATTATCCAGTTAGGTAGAACATTTACTTTTCTTGCCTTTGATAACATTTATTTGTTATATATTTATTTTTTGACAACTTCTTTGTATCTGCGTTTAGTAATACACACCCTTTTCATTTAATGTAACGTTTATCGGTGTATTTGAAAGATACAAATGGTGGCGGACACTGTTGATTACGTTAAGTTTGAGAAAGTGAGTTAAAACTAAAAAACTATACAAAATACTGTCACAAACCCACCGATTATGTCAGCCTATGTCATGGTAACATATTCGGTGAGGTTTTAACACTGTATTGTATAGTTTTTAGTTTTCAACTTATTTTCCCAAACTTAACGTATTCAACAGAGTCTGCAAATATTTCTGGTTTTCGAGCTGATTAAACATTTTACATTACATAAAAACACTAAACAATTATCCAGTTAGGTAGAAACATAATTTACCTTACCCTTACTTTCATTTATTTGTTTTTGGACAACTGTTTCGAATCTGTGTATATTAATCTCCCCATCACTCAAATATCAATTACTAACTCACATTTTTGTATACAGAAAACAAAACAAAAAAAAAAAACAACATTTAGCGTTTCAACATATTTGCTACGTTCAGCTTTATACACTGATTGTTGGTCGAGAATATTAAAAATAGTGAAATATATAGATACGAATGAGTATTTTTTTATCACTCGTAAATGTATACCTTAATCGACTTTTCATTGACACTTTTTATAATTCGTAACTATATATTTCACTTCTATTTTTAATATTTTATCTCCACCTGATGATGATTCAAAAAAGAATCGGAAGCGCTCGTGTGAACCATGGAACATTTGTAAATACCTTCCATCTTGAAGTTAAAAAAATCTTACGAAAGATCGAAAAAATGAAAAAAAGAATTATTAAGCAAGGTATCTCTGTTGTTTTTAATAATGTTTGCCCGAATGAAGGAATGCTGCCTTAATACACTAATATATATATGTGTGTGTGTATATGTGTATGTGTGTATATATATGCGTATATACATAATTAATAATTTTCTTATCTACGTTTGATTTCCGCCTATAAATAGTGAACGCCGAGTGATTTACGCGCCTAATGTATCCAAATGGATTAGATCCCATTATGTTACATATCTATCCGTTTCTCGACCCGCTATCTATCAATCTTATCTCAAGGACATTATGCGACTATATATACCTAAGCTTAATGTATAATATATATATATATATATATATATATATATATATATATATATATATATATATTTATAGCATAAAGAGCATTGCATTTCGCTAAAGTAGTAGTAGTGATATATATATATATATATATATAAAATATAAAGCTGAATGTCTGTGTGTGTATGTGTGTTTGGGTGTCTGGTCACGAATAGGCTCCTATATGGTTGACTATTTTAAAAAACTAATTACATATTATAATAGAAGATGTATCGAGACACAGGAATGGGTATGTTTTATCTGGCAACAGTGGTTCATTAAAATTGTGGGGTCTGCGTTCGCACCTGGTCCGCAAGGTATGGAAATAAAAAAATGTAAAAATTAAAAAAAAACGTTTACAAGTGTTTTTGATATAGATGTACATAAGACTATGTTGATACGTATGTTTTAACTTAAATAGGGATAGTATAATAAAATTGTGGGGTCTGCGTTCGCGCCTGGCCTCCATAGAATGGAAATAGGCACAAACTGTAATAAAGACTTTTCATATCTATCTGCGTAAGTATACGTTGATAATTTTCTTTCAGTCTGAAGAAATATGGTATGATAAAATTATGGGGTGTTCGTTCGCACCTGACCCCCATAGAATGCAAATATGTCACAAAGTTTAACAAGGTTTTTTAATATAGATCCACAGGATATTGTGGTAAATGTTTCAGTGTGAACACATATGTTATAATAAATTATGGGGTTTATCTATTTTATTTTTACTTTCATCATATTTTGCTTTGTTTTTGATACCCCCAAATTCAACCCAAATTTACAACCCTTCCTTTTTATAACCTATCATACTTTCATAAATCAGAGTCCATTTTCTGTAGGCTGTTTTTGAACCCAGTTAACGACGGGTACTTTTGCTAGTATATATATATATATATATATATATATATATATATATATATATATATATATATATATATATATTACTATATTTACTTTTTATTACGTAGGACATTAGTGTTTCATTCTTTCGGGAATCATCAGTGCAGGGAGTCACGATTACGGTGATTCAGACTTTGCCATGAAACCATCTCTGACTCCATTCGCAAGGAACAAACCGCTCGGCTAACGTTAACCGCGGCAAGAATACAGTTAGAATTAACATTTATATAATGCGTAGATGCTATTCAAGAAGGCCGAGAGTGATCATGTGATTTTAAAATAACGATCAACGCGTGTGAACTTAAGTGACCGTCTTATTTCATTTCAACATAACGTGCTCATTAATAACAACCCAGTTCTTAAAGGGATATATATATATATATGTATATATATATATATATATATATATAAATAGATAGATAGATAAATAGATAGCTACATAAAAAGAGAGAGAGATAGATAGAGAGAGAGAGAGAGAGAGATATGTTTGTGTATATTTGTGTGTGTGTGTGTGTTTATAAATCTCGTTTCCGGATTGAGCGCTGTTGTTAGTGATATTGCTACTACTTTAGCGTAATTGTTCTTTGCATAATAAACAAAAAGGAGTGGCGGTTACTCTTTGTATAAAAGCATCGCAGAGATCATTGCTAGCGGCGCCTGACCGCAATGCCTAGTAGACAGACCACCAAATTGAAAGTTATTGGTTCGATCTCAGTCTTATAGAGAAAGAGAGGGGGAAATAGATAAGAAATGGGAGAGGCGTAGTAATCCATATTGAACACATTATTACTCGCTTCATGTTACATCTAATTCGCTCTGCTTCTAATTGTGTTCATTACTGTTATATTATCTAAGTCATGCTTTAGATTCACGGTTAAGTGGCGAGTTATACCGGCCGTGACACGAGACACTGTCATTCGACGCTAATCTACATAGATCCGAATTACAATTTAACCGCCAACCCCACATCCGGCTGCGCAACTTTGTATCTCCTATCAGATATTCCCACAACACCAGACCAAGATAATATCAAGCCGGCGTTTTTATCAACCGTTTTTCCTGCATGAGGGCGCCGAATAATTGGGTTACACTTTCGAATTATAAAACACTAGTAGAGCAAACACGTTTGATTAAAATAAAACTAGTAGACCTAACACTTTCGAATAACAAAGCACTAGTAGAGCTAACACTTTCGAATTAAAAAACCCAGCAGAGCTAACACTTTCGAATTATAGAACACTAGTAGAGCTAACACTTTCGAATTATAAAAGACTAGGAGAGCTAACACTTTCGAATTATAAAACACTAGGAGAGCTAACACTTTCAAATCATAAAACACTAGGAGAGTTAACACTTTCGAATTATAAAACACTAAGAGAGCTAACACTTTCGAATTATAAAACACTAGGAGAGCTAACACGTTCGAATTATAAAAAAACTAGGAGAGTTAACACTTTCGAATTATGAAAAACTAGGAGAGTTAACACTTTCGAATTATAAAGCACTAGGAGAGTTAACACGTTCGAATTATAAAGCACTAGGAGAGCTAACACTTTCGAATTATAAAACACTAAGAGAGTTAACACTTTCGAATTATAAAACACTAGGAGAGCTAACACTTTCAAATCATAAAAAAACTAGTAGAGCTAACACTTTCGAATTATAAAAGACTAGGAGAGTTAACACTTTCGAATTATAAAACACTAGGAGAGCTAACACTTTCAAATTATAAAACACTAGGAGAGCTAACACTTTCGAATTATTAAACACTAGGAGAGCTAACACTTTCGAAGTATAAAACACTATAAGAGCTAACACTTTCGAATTATAAAACACAAGGAGAGCTAACACTTTCGAATTATAAAACACTAGGAGAGCTAACACTTTCAAATTATAAAAAACTAGTAGAGCTAACACTTTCGAATTATAAAAGACTAAGAGAGTTAACACTTTCGAATTAAAAAACACTAGGAGAGCTAACACTTTCAAATTATAAAAAACTAGTAGAGCTAACACTTTCAAATTATAAAACACTAGGAGAGTTAACACTTTCGAATTATGCAACACTAGGAGAGCTAACACTTTCAAATTATAAAACATTAGGAGAGCTAAAACTTGCAAATTATAAAACACTAGGAGAGTCTACACTTCTGAATTATAAAACACTAGGAGAGCTAACACTTTCGAATTATAAAACACTATAAGAGCTAACACTTTCGAATTATAAAACACTAGGAGAGCTAACACTTTCGAATAATAAAGGACTAGGAGAGCTAACACTTTCGAATTATAAAACACTAGGAGAGCTAACACTTTCGAATTATAAAACACTATAAGAGCTAACACTTTCGAATTAAAAAAACACAGGGAGAGCTAACACTTTCGAATTATAAAACACTAGGAGAGCTAAAACTTTTAAATTATAAAACACTAGGCGAGTTTACACTTTCGAATAATAAAAGACTAGGAGAGCTAACACTTTCGAATTATAAAACACTAGGAGAGCTAACACGTTCAAATTATAAAACACTAGGAGAGCTAACACTCTCAAATTATGAAAAACTAGGAGAGTTAACACTTTTGAATTATAAAACACTAGGAGAGTTAACACTTTCGAATTATAAAACACTAGGAGAGCTAACACTTTCAAATTATAAAAAACTAGGAGAGTTAACACTTTCGAATTATAAAACACTAAGAGAGTTAACATTTTTGAAGTATAAAACACTAGGAGGGCTAACACTTTCAAATTATAAAAAACTAGTAGAGCTAACACTTTAAAATTATAAAACACTAGGAGAGTTAACACTTTCGAATTATAAAACACTAGGAGAGCTAACACTTTCAAATTATGAAACACTAGGAGAGCTAACACTTTCGAATTATAAAACACTAGGACAGTCTACACTTTCGAATTATAAAACACTATAAGAGCTAACACTTTCGAATTATAAAACACAAGGAGAGCTAAAACTTTCAAATTATAAAACACTAGGAGAGCTAAAACTTTCAGATTATAAAACACTAGGAGAGCTAACACTTTCAGATTATAAAACACTAGGAGAGCTAACACTTTCAAATTATAAAACACTAGGAGAGCTAACACTTTCGAATTATAAAACACAAGGAGAGCTAACACTTTCGAATTATAAAAAACAAGGAGAGCTAACACTTTCGAATTATAAAACACCAGGAGAGCTAACACTTTCGAATTATAAAACACTAGGAGAGCTAACACTTTCAAATTATAAAACACTAGGAGAGCTAACACTTTCGAATTATAAAACACTAGGAGAGCTAAAACGTTTAAATTATAAAACACCAGGCGAGTTTACACTTTCGAATTATAAAAGACTAGGAGAGCTAACACTTTCGAATTATAAAACACTAGGAGAGCTAACACGTTCAAATTATAAAACACTAGGAGAGCTAACACTCTCAAATTATGAAAAACTAGGAGAGTTAACACTTTCGAATTATAAAACACTAGGAGAGTTAACACTTTCGAATTATAAAACACTAGGAGAGCTAACACTTTCAAATTATGAAAAACTAGGAGAGTTAACACTTTCGAATTATAAAACACTAAGAGAGTTAACATTTTTGAAGTATAAAACACTAGGAGGGCTAACACTTTCAAATTATAAAAAACAAGAAGAGCTAACACTTTAAAATTATAAAACACTAGGAGAGTTAACACTTTCGAATCATAAAACACTATAAGAGCTAACACTTTCGAATTATAAAACACTAGGAGAGTTAACACTTTCGAATTATAAAAAAACTAGGAGAGCTAACACTTTCGAATTATAAAACACTAGGACAGTCAACACTTTCGAATTATAAAACACTAGGAGAGCTAACACTTTCGAATTATAAAACACAAGGAGAGCTAACACTTTCGAATTATAAAACACTAGGAGAGCTAAAACTTTCAGATTATAAAACACTAGGAGAGCTAACACTTTCAAATTATAAAACACTAGGAGAGCTAACACTTTCGAATTATAAAACACAAGGAGAGCTAACACTTTCGAATTATAAAACACAAGGAGAGCTAACACTTTCGAATTATAAAGCACTAGGAGAGCTAACACTTTCGAATTATAAAACACTAGGAGAGCTAACACTTTCAAATTATAAAACACTAGGAGAGCTAACACTTTCGAATTATAAAACACTAGGAGAGCTAAAACGTTTAAATTATAAAACACTAGGAGTGTTTACACTTTCGAATTATAAAAGACTAGGAGAGCTAACACTTTCGAATTATAAAACATTAGGAGAGCTAACACGTTCAAATTATAAAACACTAGGAGAGCTAACACTTTCGAATTATGAAAAACTAGGAGAGTTAACACTTTCGAATTATAAAACACTAGGAGAGTTAACACTTTCGAATTATAAAACACTAGGAGAGCTAACACTTTAAAATTATAAAAAACTAGTAGAGCTAACACTTTAAAATTATAAAACACTAGGAGAGTTAACACTTTCGAATTATAAAACACTATAAGAGCTAACACTTTCGAATTATAAAACACTAGGAGAGTTAACACTTTCGAATTATAAAAAAACTAGGAGAGCTAACACTTTCGAATTATAAAACACTAAGAGAGTCAACACTTTCGAATTATAAAACACTAGGAGAGCTAACACTTTCGAATTATAAAACACAAGGAGAGCTAACACTTTCGAATTATAAAACACAAGGAGAGCTAACACTTTCGAATTATAAAACACAAGGAGAGCTAACACTTTCGAATTATAAAACACTAGGAGAGCTAACACTTTCGAATTATAAAACACTAGGAGAGCTAACACTTTCAAATTATAAAACACTAGGAGAGCTAACACTTTCGAATTATAAAACACTAGGAGAGCTAAAACGTTTAAATTATAAAACACTAGGCGAGTTTACACTTTCGAATTATAAAAGACTAGGAGAGCTAACACTTTCGAATTATAAAACACAAGGAGAGCTAACACGTTCAAATTATAAAACACTAGGAGAGCTAACACTCTCAAATTATGAAAAACTAGGAGAGTTAACACTTTCGAATTATAAAACACTAGGAGAGTTAACACTTTCGAATTATAAAACACTAGGAGAGCTAACACTTTCAAATTATAAAAAACTAGGAGAGTTAACACTTTCGAATTATAAAACACTAAGAGAGTTAACATTTTTGAAGTATAAAACACTAGGAGGGCTAACACTTTCAAATTATAAAAAACTAGTAGAGCTAACACTTTAAAATTATAAAACACTAGTAGAGTTAACACTTTCGAATTATAAAACACTAGGAGAGCTAACACTTTCAAATTATGAAACACTAGGAGAGCTAACACTTTCGAATTATAAAACACTAGGACAGTCTACACTTTCGAATTATGAAACACTATAAGAGCTAACACTTTCGAATTATAAAACACAAGGAGAGCTAAAACTTTCAAATTATAAAACACTAGGGGAGTCTACACTTTCGAATTATAAAAGACTAGGAGAGCTAACACTTTCGAATTATAAAACACTATAAGAGCTAACACTTTCGAATTATAAAACACTAGGAGAGTTAACACTTTCGAATTATAAAAAACTAGGAGAGCTAACACTTTCGAATTATAAAACACTAGAAGAGCTAACACTTTCGAATTATAAAACACTAGGAGAGCTAACATTTTCGAATTATAAAACACAAGGAGAGCTAACACTTTCGAATTATAAAACACTAGGAGAGCTAAAACTTTCAAATTATAAAACACTAGGCGAGTTTACACTTTCGAATTATAAAAGACTAGGAGAGCTAACACTTTCGAATTATAAAACACTAGGAGAGCTAACACGTTCGAATTATAAAAAAACTAGAAGAGCTAACACGTTCGAATTATAAAACACTAGGAGAGCTAACACGTTCATATTATAAAACACTAGGAGAGCTAACACTTTCAAATTATAAAAAACTAGGAGAGTTAACACTTTCGACTTATAAAACACTAGAAGAGTTAACACTTTCGACTTATAAAACACTAGGAGAGCTAACACTTTCGAATTATAAAACACTGGGAGAGCTAACACTTTCGAATTATAAAACACTATAAGAGCTAACACTTTCGAATTATAAAACACTATAAGAGCTAACACTTTCGAATAATAAAACACAAGGAGAGCTAACACTTTCGAATTATAAAACACTAGGAGCGCTAACACTTTCAAATTATAAAAAAACTAGTAGAGCTAACACTTTCGAATTATAAAACACTAGGAGAGCTAACACGTTTAAATTATAAAACACTAGGAGAGCTAACACTTTCAAATTATAAAAAACTAGTAGAGCTAACACTTTAAAATTATAAAACACTAGGAGAGTTAACACTTTCGAATTATAAAACACTAGGAGAGCTAATACTTTCAAATTATAAAACACTAGGAGAGCTAACACTTTCGAATTATAAAACACTAGGAGAGCTAACACTTTCAAATTATAAAACATTAGGAGAGCTAAAACTTTCAAATTATAAAACACTAGGAGAGCTAACACTTTCGAATTATAAAACACTAGGAGAGCTAACACTTTCGAATAATAAAACACTAGGAGAGCTAACACTTTCGAATTATAAAACACTATAGGAGCTAACACTTTCGAATTACAAAACACTAGGAGAGCTAACACTTTCGAATAATTAAACACTAGAGTGGTTACACTTTCGAATAATAACACACTAGGAGAGCTAACATTTCGAATTATAAAACACTATAAGAGCTAACACTTTCGAATTAAAAAACACAAGGAGAGCTAACACTTTCGAATTATAAAACACTAGGAGAGCTAAAACGTTCAAATTATAAAACACTAGGCGAGTTTACACTTTCGAATTATAAAACACTAGGAGAGCTAACACTTTCGAATTATAAAACACTAGGAGAGCTAACACGTTCAAATTATAAAACACTAGGAG
This sequence comes from Euprymna scolopes, assembly GCF_053919585.1. Taxonomy (NCBI): domain Eukaryota; kingdom Metazoa; phylum Mollusca; class Cephalopoda; order Sepiida; family Sepiolidae; genus Euprymna; species Euprymna scolopes. The sequence goes on from NC_136496.1 coordinate 74,684,028, forward strand.
AGCTAACACTTTAAAATTATAAAAAACTAGGAGAGTTAATACTTTCGCATTATAAAACACTAGGAGAGTTAACACTTTAAAATTATAAAACACTAGGAGAGCTAACACTTTCAAATTATAAAAAACTAGGAGAGTTAACTCTTTCGAATTATAAAACACTAAGAGAGTTTACATTTTTTAAGTATAAAACACTATAAGAGCTAACACTTTCCAATTATAAAAAACTAGTATAGCTAACACTTTCGAATTATAAAACACTAGGAGAGCTAACACGTTCAAATTATAAAACACTAGGAGAGCTAACACTTTCGAATTATGAAACACTAGGAGAGCTAACACTTTCGAATTATAAAACACTAGGACAGTCAACACTTTCGAATTATAAAACACTATAAGAGCTAACACGTTCGAATTATAAAACACAAGGAGAGCTAAAACTTTCAAATTATAAAACACTAGGAGAGTCTACACTTTCGAATTATAAAACACTAGGAGAGCTAACACTTTCAAATTATGAAAAACTAGGAGAGTTAACACTTTCGAATTATAAAACACTAGGAGAGCAAACACGTTCAAATTATAAAACAATAGGAGAGTTAACACTTTCACATTATAAAAAACTAGGAGAGTTAACACTTTCAAATTATAAAACACTAGGAGAGTTAACACTTTAAAATTATAAAACACTATAAGAGCTAACACTTTCGAATTATAAAACACTAGGAGAGCTAACACTTTCGAATTATAAAACACAAGGAGAGCTAACACTTTCGAATTATAAAACACTATAAGAGCTAACACTTTCGAATTATAAAACACAAGGAGAGCTAACACTTTCGAATTATAAAACACTAGGAGAGCTAAAACTTTCAAATTATAAAACACTAGGCGAGTCTACACTTTCGAATTATAAAAGACTAGGAGAGCTAACATTTTCGAATTATAAAACACTAGGAGAGCTAACACGTTCGAATTATAAAAAAACCAGGAGAGTTAACACTTTCGAATTATAAAACACTAGGAGAGCTAACACGTTCAAATTATAAAACACTAGGAGAGCTAACACTTTCAAATTATAAAAAACAAGGAGAGTTAACACTTTCGAATTATAAAACACTAGGAGAGTTAACACTTTCGAATTATAAAACACTAGGAGAGCTAACACTTTCGAATTATAAAACACTAGGAGAGCTACCACTTTCGAATTATAAAACACAAGGAGAGCTAACACTTTCGAATTATAAAACACTAGGAGAGCTAACACTTTCAAATTATAAAACACTAGGCGAGTGTACACTTTCGAATTATAAAAGACTAGGAGAGCTAACACTTTCGAATTATAAAACACTAGGAGAGCTAACACGTTCGAATTATAAAAAAACTAGAAGAGTTAACACTTTCGAATTATAAAACACTAGGAGAGCTTACACTTTCGAATTATAAAACACTATAAGAGCTAACACTTTCGAATAATAAAACACACGGAGAGCTAACACTTTCGAATTATAAAACACTAGGAGCGCTAACACTTTCAAATTATAAAAAAACTAGTAGAGCTAACACTTTCGAATTATAAAACACTAGGAGAGCTATCACGTTACAATTATAAAACACTAGGAGAGCTAACACTGTCAAATTATAAAAAACTAGTAGAGCTAACACTTTCAAATTATAAAACACTAGGAGAGTTAACACTTTCAAATTATAAAACATTAGGAGAGCTAAAACTTTCAAATAATAAAACACTAGGAGAGCTAACACTTTCGAATTATAAAACACTATAAGAGCTAACACTTTCGAATTAAAAACCACAAGGAGAGCTAACACTTTCGAATTATAAAACACTAGGAGAGCTAAAACGTTTAAATTATAAAACACTAGGCGAGTTTACACTTTCGAATTATAAAACACTAAGAGAGCTAACACTTTCGAATTATAAAACACTAGGAGAGCTAACACGTTCAAATTATAAAACACTAGGAGAGCTAACACTTTCAAATTATAAAAAACTAGGAGAGTTAACACTTTCGAATTATAAAACACTAGGAGAGTTAACACTTTAAAATTATAAAACACTAGGAGAGCTAACACTTTCAAATTATAAAAAACTAGGAGAGTTAACACTTTCGAATTATAAAACACTAAGAGAGTTTACATTTTTTAAGTATAAAACACTATAAGAGCTAACACTTTCCAATTATAAAAAACTAGTAGAGCTAACACTTTCGAATTATAAAACACTAGGAGAGTTAACACGTTCAAATTATAAAACACTAAGAGAGCTTACACTTTCGAATTATGAAACACTAGGAGAGCTAACACTTTCGAATTATAAAACACTAGGACAGTCAACACTTTCGAATTATAAAACACTATAAGAGCTAACACGTTCGAATTATAAAACACAAGGAGAGCTAAAACTTTCAAATTATAAAACACTAGGAGAGTCTACACTTTCAAATTATAAAAGACTAGGAGAGCTAACACTTTCGAATTATAAAACACTAGGAGAGCTAACACGTTCAAATTATAAAACAATAGGAGAGCTAACACTTTCACATTATAAAAAACTAGGAGAGTTTACACTTTCAAATTATAAAACACTAGGAGAGTTAACACTTTAAAATTATAAAACACTATAAGAGCTAACACTTTCGAATTATAAAACACTAGGAGAGCTTACACTTTCGAATTATAAAACACAAGGAGAGCTAACACTTTCGAATTATAAAACACTCTAAGAGCTAACACTTTCGAATTATAAAACACAAGGAGAGCTAACACTTTCGAATTATAAAACATTAGGAGAGCTAAAACTTTCAAATTATAAAACACTAGGCGAGTCTACACTTTAGAATTATAAAAGACTAGGAGAGCTAACACTTTCGAATTATAAAACACTAGGAGAGCTAACACGTTCGAATTATAAAAAAACCAGGAGAGTTAACACTTTCGAATTATAAAACACTAGGAGAGCTAACACTTTCAAATTATAAAACACTAGGCGAGTCTACACTTTAGAATTATAAAAGACTAGGAGAGCTAACACTTTCGAATTATAAAACACTAGGAGAGCTAACACGTTCGAATTATAAAAAAACCAGGAGAGTTAACACTTTCGAATTATAAAACACTAGGAGAGCTAACACTTTCAAATTATAAAACACTAGGAGAGCTAACACTTTCAAATTATAAAAAACTAGGAGAGTTAACCCTTTCGAATTATAAAACACTAGGAGAGTTAACACTTTCGAATTATAAAACACTAGGAGAGCTAACATTTTCGAATTATAAAACACTAGGAGAGCTAACACTTTCGAATTATAAAACACAAGGAGAGCTAACACTTTCGAATTATAAAACACTAGGAGAGCTAAAACTTTCAAATTATAAAACACTAGGCGAGTTTACACTTTCGAATTATAAAAGACTAGGAGAGCTAACACTTTCGAATTATAAAACACTAGGAGAGCTTACACGTTCGAATTATAAAAAAACTAGAAGAGTTAACACTTTCGAATTATAAAACACTAGGAGAGCTAACACGTTCAAATTATAAAACACTAGGAGAGCTTACACTTTCAAATTATAAAAAACTAGGAGAGTTAACACTTTCGACTTATAAAACACCAGAAGAGTTAACACTTTCGACTTATAAAACACTAGGAGAGCTAAAACATTCAAATTATAAAACACTAGGCGAGTCTACACTTTAGAATTATAAAAGACTAGGAGAGCTAACACTTTCGAATTATAAAACACGAGGAGAGCTAACACGTTCGAATTATAAAAAAACCAGGAGAGTTAACACTTTCGAATTATAAAACACTAGGAGAGCTAAAACTTTCAAATTATAAAACACTAGGCGAGTCTACACTTTAGAATAATAAAAGACTAGGAGAGCTAACACTTTCGAATTATAAAACATTAGGAGAGCTAACACGTTCGAATTATAAAAAAACCAGGAGAGTTAACACTTTCGAATTATAAAACACTAGGAGAGCTAACACTTTCAAATTATAAAACACTAGGAGAGCTAAAACTTTCAAATTATAAAACACTAGGCGAGTCTACACTTTAGAATTATAAAAGACTAGGAGAGCTAACACTTTCGAATTATAAAACACTAGGAGAGCTAACACTTTCGAATTATAAAACACTAGGAGAGCTAACACGTTCGAATTATAAAAAAACCAGGAGAGTTAACACATTCGAATTATAAAACACTAGGAGAGCTAACACTTTAAAATTATAAAACACTAGGAGAGCTAACACTCTCAAATTATAAAAAACTAGGAGAGTTAACCCTTTCGAATTATAAAACACTAGGAGAGTTAACACTTTCGAATTATAAAACACTAGGAGAGCTAACACTTTCGAATTATAAAACACTAGGAGAGCTAACACTTTCAAATTATAAAAAACTAGGAGAGTTAACCTTTCGAATTATAAAACACTAGGAGAGTTAACACTTTCGAATTATAAAACACTAGGAGAGCTAACACTTTCGAATTATAAAACACTAGGAGAGCTAACACTTTCGAATTATAAAACACAAGGAGAGCTAACACTTTCGAATTATAAAACACTAGGAGAGCTAAAACTTTCAAATTATAAAACACTAGGCGAGTTTACACTTTCGAATTATAAAAGACTAGGAGAGCTAACACTTTCGAATTATAAAACACTAGGAGAGCTAACACGTTCGAATTATAAAAAAACTAGAAGAGTTAACACTTTCGAATTATAAAACACTAGGAGAGCTAACACGTTCAAATTATAAAACACTAGGAGAGCTAACACTTTCAAATTATAAAAAACTAGGAGAGTTAACACTTTCGACTTATAAAACACCAGAAGAGTTAACACTTTCGACTTATAAAACACTAGGAGAGCTAACACTTTCAAATTATAAAACACTAGGAGAGCTAACACTTTCGAATTATAAAACACTATAACAGCTAACACTTTTTAATTATAAAACACTATAAGAGCTAACACTTTCGAATAATAAAACACATAGAGAGCTAACACTTTCGAATTATAAAACACTAGGAGAGCTAACACGTTCAAATTATTAAACACTAGGAGAGCTAACACTTTCAAATTATAAAAAACTAGTATAGCTAACACTTTCGAATTATAAAACACTAGGAGAGCTAACACGTTCAAATTATAAAACACTAGGAGAGCTAACACTTTCGAATTATGAAACACTAGGAGAGCTAACACTTTCGAATTATAAAACACTAGGACAGTCAACACTTTCGAATTATAAAACACTATAAGAGCTAACACGTTCGAATTATAAAACACAAGGAGAGCTAAAACTTTCAAATTATAAAACACTAGGAGAGTCTACACTTTCGAATTATAAAACACTAGGAGAGCTAACACTTTCAAATTATGAAAAACTAGGAGAGTTAACACTTTCGAATTATAAAACACTAGGAGAGCAAACACGTTCAAATTATAAAACAATAGGAGAGTTAACACTTTCACATTATAAAAAACTAGGAGAGTTAACACTTTCAAATTATAAAACACTAGGAGAGTTAACACTTTAAAATTATAAAACACTATAAGAGCTAACACTTTCGAATTATAAAACACTAGGAGAGCTAACACTTTCGAATTATAAAACACAAGGAGAGCTAACACTTTCGAATTATAAAACACTATAAGAGCTAACACTTTCGAATTATAAAACACAAGGAGAGCTAACACTTTCGAATTATAAAACACTAGGAGAGCTAAAACTTTCAAATTATAAAACACTAGGCGAGTCTACACTTTCGAATTATAAAAGACTAGGAGAGCTAACATTTTCGAATTATAAAACACTAGGAGAGCTAACACGTTCGAATTATAAAAAAACCAGGAGAGTTAACACTTTCGAATTATAAAACACTAGGAGAGCTAACACGTTCAAATTATAAAACACTAGGAGAGCTAACACTTTCAAATTATAAAAAACTAGGAGAGTTAACACTTTCGAATTATAAAACACTAGGAGAGTTAACACTTTCGAATTATAAAACACAAGGAGAGCTAACACTTTCGAATTATAAAACACTAGGAGAGCTACCACTTTCGAATTATAAAACACAAGGAGAGCTAACACTTTCGAATTATAAAACACTAGGAGAGCTAACACTTTCAAATTATAAAACACTAGGCGAGTGTACACTTTCGAATTATAAAAGACTAGGAGAGCTAACACTTTCGAATTATAAAACACTAGGAGAGCTAACACGTTCGAATTATAAAAAAACTAGAAGAGTTAACACTTTCGAATTATAAAACACTAGGAGAGCTTACACTTTCGAATTATAAAACACTATAAGAGCTAACACTTTCGAATAATAAAACACAAGGAGAGCTAACACTTTCGAATTATAAAACACTAGGAGCGCTAACACTTTCAAATTATAAAAAAACTAGTAGAGCTAACACTTTCGAATTATAAAACACTAGGAGAGCTATCACGTTACAATTATAAAACACTAGGAGAGCTAACACTGTCAAATTATAAAAAACTAGTAGAGCTAACACTTTCAAATTATAAAACACTAGGAGAGTTAACACTTTCAAATTATAAAACATTAGGAGAGCTAAAACTTTCAAATTATAAAACACTAGGAGAGCTAACACTTTCAAATTATAAAACACTATAAGAGCTAACACTTTCGAATTAAAAAACACAAGGAGAGCTAACACTTTCGAATTATAAAACACTAGGAGAGCTAAAACGTTTAAATTATAAAACACTAGGCGAGTTTACACTTTCGAATTATAAAACACTAAGAGAGCTAACACTTTCGAATTATAAAACACTAGGAGAGCTAACACGTTCAAATTATAAAACACTAGGAGAGCTAACACTTTCAAATTATAAAAAACTAGGAGAGTTAACACTTTCGAATTATAAAACACTAGGAGAGTTAACACTTTAAAATTATAAAACACTAGGAGAGCTAACACTTTCAAATTATAAAAAACTAGGAGAGTTAACACTTTCGAATTATAAAACACTAAGAGAGTTTACATTTTTTAAGTATAAAACACTATAAGAGCTAACACTTTCCAATTATAAAAAACTAGTAGAGCTAACACTTTCGAATTATAAAACACTAGGAGAGTTAACACGTTCAAATTATAAAACACTAAGAGAGCTTACACTTTCGAATTATGAAACACTAGGAGAGCTAACTCTTTCGAATTATAAAACACTAGGACAGTCAACACTTTCGAATTATAAAACACTATAAGAGCTAACACGTTCGAATTATAAAACACAAGGAGAGCTAAAACTTTCAAATTATAAAACACTAGGAGAGTCTACACTTTCGAATTATAAAAGACTAGGAGAGCTAACACTTTCGAATTATAAAACACTAGGAGAGCTAACACGTTCAAATTATAAAACAATAGGAGAGCTAACACTTTCACATTATAAAAAACTAGGAGAGTTTACACTTTCAAATTATAAAACACTAGGAGAGTTAACACTTTAAAATTATAAAACACTATAAGAGCTAACACTTTCGAATTATAAAACACTAGGAGAGCTTACACTTTCGAATTATAAAACACAAGGAGAGCTAACACTTTCGAATTATAAAACACTCTAAGAGCTAACACTTTCGAATTATAAAACACAAGGAGAGCTAACACTTTCGAATTATAAAACATTAGGAGAGCTAAAACTTTCAAATTATAAAACACTAGGCGAGTCTACACTTTAGAATTATAAAAGACTAGGAGAGCTAACACTTTCGAATTATAAAACACTAGGAGAGCTAACACGTTCGAATTATAAAAAAACCAGGAGAGTTAACACTTTCGAATTATAAAACACTAGGAGAGCTAACACTTTCAAATTATAAAACACTAGGCGAGTCTACACTTTAGAATTATAAAAGACTAGGAGAGCTAACACTTTCGAATTATAAAACACTAGGAGAGCTAACACGTTCGAATTATAAAAAAACCAGGAGAGTTAACACTTTCGAATTATAAAACACTAGGAGAGCTAACACTTTCAAATTATAAAACACTAGGAGAGCTAACACTTTCAAATTATAAAAAACTAGGAGAGTTAACCCTTTCGAATTATAAAACACTAGGAGAGTTAACACTTTCGAATTATAAAACACTAGGAGAGCTAACACTTTCGAATTATAAAACACTAGGAGAGCTAACACTTTCGAATTATAAAACACAAGGAGAGCTAACACTTTCGAATTATAAAACACTAGGAGAGCTAAAACTTTCAAATTATAAAACACTAGGCGAGTTTACACTTTCGAATTATAAAAGACTAGGAGAGCTAACACTTTCGAATTATAAAACACTAGGAGAGCTTACACGTTCGAATTATAAAAAAACTAGAAGAGTTAACACTTTCGAATTATAAAACACTAGGAGAGCTAACACGTTCAAATTATAAAACACTAGGAGAGCTTACACTTTCAAATTATAAAAAACTAGGAGAGTTAACACTTTCGACTTATAAAACACCAGAAGAGTTAACACTTTCGACTTATAAAACACTAGGAGAGCTAAAACATTCAAATTATAAAACACTAGGCGAGTCTACACTTTAGAATTATAAAAGACTAGGAGAGCTAACACTTTCGAATTATAAAACACTAGGAGAGCTAACACGTTCGAATTATAAAAAAACCAGGAGAGTTAACACTTTCGAATTATAAAACACTAGGAGAGCTAAAACTTTCAAATTATAAAACACTAGGCGAGTCTACACTTTAGAATTATAAAAGACTAGGAGAGCTAACACTTTCGAATTATAAAACACTAGGAGAGCTAACACGTTCGAATTATAAAAAAACCAGGAGAGTTAACACTTTCGAATTATAAAACACTAGGAGAGCTAACACTTTCAAATTATAAAACACTAGGAGAGCTAAAACTTTCAAATTATAAAACACTAGGCGAGTCTACACTTTAGAATTATAAAAGACTAGGAGAGCTAACACTTTCGAATTATAAAACACTAGGAGAGCTAACACTTTCGAATTATAAAACACTAGGAGAGCTAACACGTTCGAATTATAAAAAAACCAGGAGAGTTAACACTTTCGAATTATAAAACACTAGGAGAGCTAACACTTTCGAATTATAAAACACTAGGAGAGCTAACACTTTCAAATTATAAAAAACTAGGAGAGTTAACCCTTTCCAATTATAAAACACTAGGAGAGTTAACACTTTCGAATTATAAAACACTAGGAGAGCTAACACTTTCGAATTATAAAACACTAGGAGAGCTAACACTTTCAAATTATAAAAAACTAGGAGAGTTAACCCTTTCGAATTATAAAACACTAGGAGAGTTAACACTTTCGAATTATAAAACATTAGGAGAGCTAACACTTTCGAATTATAAAACACTAGGAGAGCTAACACTTTCGAATTATAAAACACAAGGAGAGCTAACACTTTCGAATTATAAAACACTAGGAGAGCTAAAACTTTCAAATTATAAAACACTAGGCGAGTTTACACTTTCGAATTATAAAAGACTAGGAGAGCTAACACTTTCGAATTATAAAACACTAGGAGAGCTAACACGTTCGAATTATAAAAAAACTAGAAGAGTTAACACTTTCGAATTATAAAACACTAGGAGAGCTAACACGTTCAAATTATAAAACACTAGGAGAGCTAACACTTTCAAATTATAAAAAACTAGGAGAGTTAACACTTTCGACTTATAAAACACCAGAAGAGTTAACACTTTCGACTTATAAAACACTAGGAGAGCTAACACTTTCAAATTATAAAACACTAGGAGAGCTAACACTTTCGAATTATAAAACACTATAACAGCTAACACTTTTTAATTATAAAACACTATAAGAGCTAACACTTTCGAATAATAAAACACATAGAGAGCTAACACTTTCGAATTATAAAACACTAGGAGAGCTAACACGTTCAAATTATTAAACACTAGGAGAGCTAACACTTTCAAATTATAAAAAACTAGTAGAGCTAACACTTTCAAATTATAAAACACTAGGAGAGTTAACACTTTCGAATTATAAAACACTAGGAGAGCTAACACTTTCAAATTATAAAACACTAGGAGAGTTAACACTTTCGAATTATAATAAACTAGGAGAGCTAACACTTTCAAATTATAAAACATTAGGAGAGCTAAAACTTTCAAATTATAAAACACTAGGAGAGTTAACACTTTCAAATTATAAAACACTAGGAGAGCTAACACTTTCAAATTATAAAAAACTAGTAGAGCTAACACTTTCAAATTATAAAACACTAGGAGAGCTAAAACTTTCAAATTATAAAACACTAGGAGAGTTAACACTTTCAAATTATAAAACACTAGGAGAGCTAACACTTTCAAATTATAAAACATTAGGAGAGCTAAAACTTTCAAATTATAAAACACTAGGAGAGTCTACACTTTCGAATTATAAAACACTAGGAGAGCTAACACTTTCGAATTATAAAACACTAGGAGAGCTAACACGTTCAAATTATAAAACACTAGGAGAGCTAACACTTTCAAATTATAAAAAACTAGGAGAGCTAACACTCTCAAATTATGAAAAACTAGGAGAGTTAACACTTTCGAATTATAAAACACTAGGAGAGCTAACACTCTCAAATTATGAAAAACTAGGAGAGTTAACACTTTCGAATTATAAAACACTAGGAGAGTTAACACTTTAAAATTATAAAACACTAGGAGAGCTAACACTTTCAAATTATAAAAAACTAGGAGAGTTAACACTTTCGAATTATAAAACACTAAGAGAGTTTACATTTTTTAAGTATAAAACACTATAAGAGCTAACACTTTCCAATTATAAAAAACTAGTAGAGCTAACACTTTCGAATTATAAAACACTAGGAGAGTTAACACGTTCAAATTATAAAACACTAGGAGAGCTAACACTTTCGAATTATGAAACACTAGGAGAGCTAACACTTTCGAATTATAAAACACTAGGACAGTCAACACTTTCGAATTATAAAAAACTAGTAGAGCTAACACTTTCGAATTATAAAACACAAGAAGAGCTAAAACTTTCAAATTATAAAACACTAGGAGAGTCTACACTTTCGAATTATAAAAGACTAGGAGAGCTAACACTTTCGAATTATAAAACACTGGGAGAGCTAACACTTTCGAATTATAAAACACTAGGAGAGCTAACACTTTCAAATTATAAAAAACTAGGAGAGTTAACACTTTAAAATTATAAAACACTATAAGAGCTAACACTTTCGAATTATAAAACACTAGGAGAGCTAACACTTTCGAATTATAAAAAAACTAGGAGAGCTAACACTTTCGAATTATAAAACACAAGGAGAGCTAACACTTTCGAATTATAAAACACTATAAGAGCTAACACTTTCGAATTATAAAACACAAGGAGAGCTAACACTTTCGAATTATAAAACACTAGGAGAGCTAAAACTTTCAAATTATAAAACACTAGGCGAGTCTACACTTTCGAATTATAAAAGACTAGGAGAGCTAACACTTTCGACTTATAAAACACTAGGAAAGCTAACACGTTCGAATTATAAAAAAACCAGGAGAGTTAACACTTTCGAATTATAAAACACTAGGAGAGCTAACACGTTCAAATTATAAAACACTAGGAGAGCTAACACTTTCAAATTATAAAAAACTCGGAGAGTTAACACTTTCGACTTATAAAACACTAGAAGAGTTAACACATTCGACTTATAAAACACTAGGAGAGCTAACACTTTCAAATTATAAAACACTAGGAGAGCTAACACTTTCGAATTATAAAACACTATAAGAGGTAACACTTTCGAATTATAAAACACTATAAGAGCTAACACTTTCGAATAATAAAACACAAGGAGAGCTAACACTTTCGAATTATAAAACACTAGGAGCGCTAACACTTTCAAATTATAAAAAAACTAGTAGAGCTAACACTTTCGTATTATAAAACACTAGGAGAGCTAACACGTTCAAATTATAAAACACTAGGAGAGCTAACACTTTCAAATTTTAAAAAACTAGTAGAGCTAACATTTTCAAAATATAAAACACTAGGAGAGTTAACACTTTCGAATTATAAAACACTAGGAGAGCTAACACTTTCAAATTATAAAACACTAGGAGAGCTAACACTTTCAAATTATAAAACACAAGGAGAGCTAAAACTTTCAAATTATAAAACACTAGGAGAGTCTACACTTTCGAATTATTAAACACTAGGAGAGCTAACACTTTCGAATAATAAAACACTAGGAGAGCTAACACTTTCGAATTATAAAACACTATAGGAGCTAACACTTTCCAATTATAAAACACTAGGAGAGCTAACACTTTCGAATAATTAAACACTAGGAGAGCTAACACTTTCGAATTATAAAACACTAGGAGAGCTAACACTTTCGAATTATAAAACACTATAAGAGCTACCACTGTCGAATTAAAAAACACAAGGAGAGCTAACACTTTCGAATTATAAAACACTAGGAGAGCTAAAACGTTTAAATTATAAAACACTAGGGGAGTTTACACTTTCGAATTATAAAAGACTAGGAGAGCTAACACTTTCGAATTATAAAACACTAGGAGAGCTAACACGTTCAAATTATAAAACACTAGGAGAGTTAACACTTTCGAATTATAAAACACAGGGAGAGTTAACACTTTAAAATTATAAAACACTAGGAGAGCTAACACTTTCAAATTATAAAAAACTCGGAGAGTCTACACTTTCGAATTATAAAACACTAAGAGAGTTTACATTTTTAAGTATAAAACACTATAAGAGCTAACACTTTCCAATTATAAAAAACTATTAGAACTAACACTTTCGAATTATAAAACACTAGCAGAGTTAACACGTTCAAATTATAAAACACTAGGAGAGCTAACACTTTCGAATTATAAAACACTAGGAGAGTTAACACTTTAAAATTATAAAACACTATAAGAGCTAACACTTTAGAATTATAAAACACTAGGAGAGCTAACACTTTCGAATTATAAAAAAACTAGGAGAGCTAACACTTTCGAATAATAAAACACAAGGAGAGCTAACACTTTCGAATTATAAAACACTATAAGAGCTAACACTTTCGAATTATAAAACACAAGGAGAGCTAACACTTTCGAATTATAAAACACTAGGAGAGCTGAAACTTTCAAATTATAAAACACTAGGCGAGTCTACACTTTAGAATTATAAAAGACTAGGAGAGCTAACACTTTCGAATTATAAAACACTAGGAGAGCTAACACGTTCGAATTATAAAAAAACCAGGAGAGTTAACACTTTCGAATTATAAAACACTAGGAGAGCTAACACGTTCAAATTATAAAACACTAGGAGAGCTAACACTTTCAAATTATAAAAAACTAGGAGAGTTAACACTTTCGAATTATAAAACACTAGGAGAGTTAACACTTTCGACTTATAAAACACTAGGAGAGTTAACACTTTCGAATTATAAAATACTAGGAGAGTTAACACTTTCGAAGTATAAAACACTAGGAGAGCTAACACGTTCGAATTGTAAAAAACTAGGAGAGCTAACACTTTCGAATTATAAAACACTAGGAGAGCTAACACTTTCAAATTGTAAAACATTAGGAGAGTTACATACTGTAGGTAGTTATACAACATTAAAACCTAATGATGTATATAAAAGTTGTACTGTCGTGTTATCTTTAAATTCAGGTTAAGTGTGTAGTATCTGTTCTGTCGTCATAAGACCATCCTATCAAGTATGTAAGTAGTATGGTAGTATCAGTTCTGCGGGGAAATATATCGTTAGTTTTCGATATTTCATATTAATTGACATTTACGTTTATGACGTATCATCTTTTAAGTGTGATACGATCTAAAGAAAGATTAGAATCAGATTTCAAAAGGGGTCATATTATAGGCAAATTTGCAGGTGGACATAATTATCGTCTAATTTAGACTTTTTTAAAAAAGCAGTTTGGCTTGGGGGGGGTGAAATTATAGCTTTTCGCATTATTTTATCCAAAAATGTTTATGATTATCTTCAAGTTCCGTCACTCGATATTTACAAAGGTTTTGCCAGGACAAATAAAAAAAAAATTAAGTAATCTTCAAGTTTTGTCACTCGACATTTACAATTTTTAAATTAATAGCAAAATTAGCAGGAACACTCTTTGGTACACAGTTTCTAACACAATAAATCGATCCACTATATTAAAATCACTGAAGGAGAACACGAAAATTAATTCCGGTTATTTCATATAAATAGTTATGCTGTATTAAAACGCTGAATTAAAACTTAGCATCCTCTACAAATACTTTGATATTGATTTATTTTTGTATTTTCTTTCATGATTGTAAATTAGTGCCCGTATGTAGTCATCTACGTACGGGCACTATTTTTCTTGAATGTGGCTAAATACACACACGCATATATAGTATAATATATATTTTAAAAAATCTTTCTTAATACTTATTGAGCTCATCTCATTTCTCTTTTGCCATAGAAGAGCCGAGATGTGAAAGCCTTACATCTCTTGACAGATACACTGTGAAGGAACTTAAAAAAACATTTTTGTTTTTCGGAAACGTATAATTCAAGATCTATCCAATCGACTCAGATTAGTTTTGAATAGTCTGCTGAAAGAATTGAAAAAAAAAGCAAAAAAAAAGAAAAACGAAAAAAATATAGGGGCGTTCTGTTCGTACACGTATAAATAAGAAACGATAGAAAAAAGAAATGGAGGTATTAACCTTGAAAATGCTGCTGCTGCTGCTACTGATGATGATGATGATGATGAGAAAGGAAAAGTCAGAAGAGCAAGCAAAAGTGGCGAACATCGTTCCTGTGATAGAAGGCCGATCAAACACGAAACCGATAGATGAGAAGGTGGCGTTTATATCTGGCATGGGTTCACAAAATCGCTCGTCCCAACACAATCCGCCTTCCTTTGAAAGAAGAGTTTCCACAAATGATTCCATGGTTGCTTGCCAAAAGTGACGCAAAGAATACAATTTCCGCAGAGCGCTCGCCATTTTCAGAGCAAATAACGCAATTCAAAGAGATATCTATTATTATTATTATTATTATTATTATTATTATTATTATTATTATTATTATTATTATTATTATTATTCCTAGTGTTGCATTTTGTGTCTGTTGTTATTGCCGATTTTATGCTGAAAAGCGGATTATAACAAATGACCATGGGCTATCCGCATCTTCTTTTCTCAGGCCTCCAGTATTTTCCGCAAGATTATATCGGCTCCAAACAAGGCAATCTTCTGAAGCACCCCAACATTTCAATAGATCCCAATTTTCTTAATCCAATCCATTCGTCAAATTCTTTTGTTTACAATCCCATGTCTATCACCACAACAGGTAAAATTTCTACTTTTTTTCACGTCTGCAATCATTTTATTCTTCTTTGCCAGTTTTGATACTTTTTGACTTCTCCTTTGCTTTTTCCTCCACATTCGCATCAAATTGTTTTTGCCTTATGTCCCCCCCTTTTTTATTTCTAACAAGATGAATCCGGTCTCTTTTTTTAATTCGTTGGATATTCATATCATATCACGTTATCACATTGGATATTCATATCATATCACGTTATCACATTGGATACTCATATCATATCACATTATCACATTGGATATTCATATCATATCACGTTATCACATTGGATATTCATATCATATCACGTTATCACATTGGATATTCATATCATATCACGTTATAACATTGGATATTCATATCATATCACATTATCACATTGGATATTCATATCATATCCCGTTATCACATTGGATATTAATATCATATCACGTTATCACATTGGATATTCATATCATATCACGTTATAACATTGGATATTCATATCATATAACATTATCACATTGGATATTCACATCATATCACGTTATCACATTGGATATTCATATCATATCACATTATCACATTGGATATTAATATCATATCACGTTATAACATTGGATATTCATATCATGTTCTTACGCTTTACAACCCTTTCTGGAACATGCTTTTGACTTTTGCAAATAAAAGTTTAATTTAATCCATTATACATGTATAGAAACAATTTTATAAAATTAACACTAAGTTCTCTACAGTGCAATGTGGAATACAATGTATAGTGGATTAAGTCAATGCGTGGAGGCATGTAAAGCTTCCTCGCAGTGCACCGCGATGGGTTCACGGCTATATTAAGCAATCAATTGATTTGATTGAAATTGTACCGATTTCCAAAAATTTCACCGATTTCCAAAATTTTCAAAAATTGATAAATACTTACAATAAATTCTAATAAAGTTTAAATAACAAAATATAAATAAAGTAGGAGAAATTAAGCACAAAGAAGTAAGAAAAGAGGAAGAGGGGGAAAATAAGAAAGTGAAAAAGTAAATCAACTCAAGTTCTTGGAAGGTAGTTCATCAGTAATCAGATGTACAGGATACAATGAGACAAAGATTAACATAATATATAATATATCTATATATTAATACGCTTATTCATTTCGACCGTTATCATCTTAAACATTCCTTCAAAGAAAAATTTAATATTCTAAATCGCACCAAGCGTATTTATACTGAATTCCCTTAGAATAAAAATGAAAGATTCTTAAATGCATAATAAACAATTGTTTCAAATGGATAAGCTAGGTATCGCCAGGCAGTGTTTAGTCGATGCAGATCACAATACTGATAAATAAATTATCACAAGCCTATGTCTGGTCGGTTCAGCTCACATACTAATAAGTTAGTTATCGTCAGCTAGTGGCTGGTGACTGCAGGTCACATTACTAACAAGTTAGTTATTACTAGACAATGTCCTGTAGGTGCAGATTATAGTACTAATAAGCTAGTTATTGCCAGCTAGTAATATATAAATATATATACGAGAAATATATGCATATATTTATATATAACTATGAATATATATATATATATTTATATATGTATGTATATACTTATATTAATATATATTTATAATAATGTTTATATAATATTTATTATAATGTTATATCTTTATTATAATAATGTTATAATGTTAATAATATTTATTATAATGTATATATATGTATATATATATGTATGTATATATATATATATATATAGAGAGAGAGAGAGAGAGAGAGAGAGATAGAGAGAGAGAGAGAGAGAGGTGGAGAGTGAGAGTAAGAAAGAGGAGGGATATCTGTTTATATTATGTTTTGGGGGATGGATTGCTTTAAAAATATAAACACGGTAACAACAAAAATATCCAATTTTCGAAACGATTCGATCAGTTTTAATATATAAGGAGCACGATCGCTACTGATTGTTTCTTTTTACCGAAAAGAAAATTCAGGAGGAATAATCAGAAATAAATACTTTAAAAGTAATATAAACCAAATGGAAATATTTAGGAGACAAAAGCCAAGATAACAACTCGATTTTTATCGAACTCCTCTCAACGTTTAAACGGATCGCATTAAATCTTAATAAGTATGCAAGTTGATAACATTGAAAGGAAAATTTTCGATGTTTTTCTCTTTATCTCTCCTCCTCCCCCTCTCTTATTCACACTGCCTCCCATCGAAACTCGATACAAATTCTAGTAGATAGCAAAGATGGAGATGGGATGGTGCGAGTTTGGGGTTGAATTATGGGATTGGAAATCACCTGAAGGATCTAAGAAATAGTTGACGCGTTTAAATATCAGCTGCTACGAGTTGCGTTGGCTTAGAAGATCTAGCAAAATTCAGAAGTGGTTGTCTCCCCTTGCTATTAGAAATATTCTTTGTTGAGAAAATCAAAATAATGACAGAGAAATAAAAAGGAACATGAACAAAATGAATGTTCTTTTCTAAAGAATCAAAGTAAAAGAAGATGCCTTCTGTTCACTTTGTACTTTCTTTTTTTTATACAGCGCTTCGAAGAAAATGAAACTTGATTGAATTTTTAATAAATAAGCGGTTTTAGATTTCGCCAAACGTTATTTTCCTGAAGATGTCACGTGACGTGCGTTATAGACGTTAATAAAACATGACGAATTAGAACGTAACGAAAGAATGATATGCTTATGGAAAACAAATATTTAAAACAGAAATAAAGCCTAAAAAAAAGAGAACGGAAAAATGGCAAACATATATAGAAAAGCAAAGAATAAAAATAAGTGAATTTCGTTAGTAATATATATATATATATATATATATATATATATATATATATGTATATATATATATCATGAT